>NC_056574.1:1776690-1919190 GCF_018340385.1 Cyprinus carpio | reverse complement strand
CCGTGACAGTACCCCCTCCCCTAGGACGTCACCTGACGTTCCCAGCCTGCTTTACCTGTAGATTGTAATCATCAATAAGGCGGTGATCCAGTATGTCCCGAGCAGGAACCCACCTTCTCTCCTCCGGACCGTAACCTTCCCAATCCACCAAGTACTGAAATCCGCGTCCCCTCCGTCTAGAGTCCAGAATACGATTAACCAAATATGGGGGTTTCCCCATTAACGATACGAGGCGGGGGGGGGAACCGGGGCAGGCGGGTTAAGACGGGAAAAAATCACCGGTTTAATTTTTGGACACATGGAACACGGGATGAACCCTCCTGTACGCCGGAGGAAGGCTAAGACGCACTGTTACCGGATTAATGATTTTGGTAACAGAAAACGGCCCAATAAATTTGGGAGCAAGTTTATTCGAAACGGAACGCATCTGAATATTCTGGGTTGAAAGCCACACTCTTTGACCGACGACGTAACGGGGAGGCTTCGACCGGTGGCGATCGGCCTTAGCCTTGGTGTGCGACCTAGCCTGGAGCAGAGCTCTGCGAGCTCTGGTCCAGGTGCGGTGACACCTCTGGACTAGTGCGTGTGCGGAGGGGACCGAAACCTCGGATTCCGTACTGACAAAATTAGGTGGTTGGTACCCTAAACTACACTTAAATGGAGACATGCCCGTAGATGACACTGGTAAAGAATTGTGTGCGTACTCCACAATTGAGAGTTGCTGACACCAGGACGAAGGATTATTGGAAGCCAAACATCGCAAAACCCTTTCGACATCCTGATTGGCTCGCTCGGTTTTTGAACCATTGCTCTGGGGATGGAACCCGGAAGAAAGACTAACAGTCGCTCCTAACAATTTACAAAATACTCGCCAAAATTTGGACACAAATTGGGGACCCCTGTCAGAAACCACGTCTGTCGGAAGGCCATGTATACGGAAGACGTGGTCAATGACAGCTACCGCTGTTTCCTTGGCTGATGGTAATTTGGGCAAGGGAATAAAATGAGTCGCCTTCGAGAACCGGTCCACTACGGTTAAAATCACCGTATTGCCCTTAGAGGGCGGGAGGGCGGTAATGAAGTCTAGCGAAATGTGGGACCAGGGTCTCGAAGGGACAGACAGCGGTAAGAGTAACCCATCTGGAGGTCGATTGGAAGTCTTACCAATAGCGCAAACTGAACAAGCCAAGACGAAGTCGTGGACGTCACGAGCCATACCAGGCCACCAAAATCGTTGCTTGACTAGAAACCTAGTTCTACTAACCCCTGGGTGACAAGCAACACTGGAACAATGACCCCACTGGAGAACGTCTGACCGTAACCCCTCCGGCACAAACAATCGGTTCGGTGGGCAACGAGCCGGGGGCGTTACCCCTTCTAAGGCAGTCAACACCTTCGATTCGACCTCCCATCTGAGCGCGGAGATAATGATGGTCCCCCGGTAAAATGGGCTCGGGAGTAGCAGTACGATCGGAACGCTCAAAAAGACGGGATAAAGCATCGGGTTTGATGTTTTTTGAACCCGGCCGGTAAGAAAGTGTAAAAATCGAAACGACCGAAAAAACAATGCCCACCGAGCCTGCCTGGAGTTAAGTCTTTTGGCGGTTCTAATGTATTCGAGATTCTTATGGTCCGTCCATACAATGAAAGGTACACCCGACCCTTCAAGCCAGTGACGCCATTCTTCCAGTGCAAGTTTGACTGCCAACAACTCCCGATTGCCAATGTCATAATTAACCTCTGCAGGAGATAAACGGTGAGAATAATACGCGCAAGGATGCACCTTTCCGTCTGAGGATGCGCGTTGGGACAACACTGCTCCTACCCCCCCACCTCTGACGCGTCGACCTCCACTATGAATTGACGTGAGCGATCAGGGGTGACGAGAATGGGAGATGAAACAAAGCAGCTTTTCAGTTTGGCAAACGCAGCCTCGGCTGCGTTTGACCACCTGAACGTCAAACTAGGGGAGGTCAAGGCGGTCAGAGGAGCGGCTAGTTGGCTGAAATTGCGAATGAAACGCCGGTAAAAATTGGCGAACCCCAGAAATCTCTGCAGGGCCTTGCGAGACTCTGGGGATGGCCAATTTACCACAGCCTTAACCTTCTCAGGATCCATGCGAACAACCCTCAGTCGAAATGATGTGTCCTAGAAAAGAAACAGACTGTGCATGAAAAAACGCATTTCTCCGCCTTGACAAACAATCCATTCTCTAGCAACCGCAGAAGCACTCGTCGTACGTGTTGCACATGTTCCTGGAGAGACGAAGAAAAAATCAATATGTCATCCAGGTAAACATATATGAACAGATCGACCATGTCTCGCAACACGTCATTAACGAGTGCTTGGAAGACTGCCGGCGAGTTCGTTAGCCCGAAAGGCATAACGCAGTACTCAAAATGGCCTCTAGGGGTGTTAAAGGCAGTCTTCCACTCATCCCCCTCCCTGATGCGGACCAAATGATAAGCATTACGTAAGTCCAATTTAGTGAAAACAGACGCTCCCTGCAACCTCTCAAAAGCTGAAGACATAAGCGGCAAAGGATAGGTATTCTTTACCGTTATGTTGTTCAGCCCTCGGTAGTCAATGCAAGGTCGCAAGGATCCGTCCTTCTTTCCCACAAAAAAGAACCCCGCCCCCGCTGGAGAATAAGAAGGGCGGATGAACCCCGTTGCTAGAGAACTGGATATATATTTCTCCATGGCCGCCGTCTCTGGAATAGACAAAGAATATAACTTGCCCTTAGGCGGAGAAGTACCTGGCAATAACTCTATCGCACAGTCATAGGGACGATGAGGAGGAAGAGAATCAGCCCGAGACTTACTGAACACCTCCTTCAGGTCGTGGTACTCCGCGGGCACGTTAGCCAAATCCACTGCTTCCCCCTGAAACACAGACTCAGAAACATTAACACCAGCAGACAAAAGACAAGACAAATGACACTCCTCGCTCCAGCTAACCACAGATCCGAGGCGCCAATCGATCCTGGGGTTGTGTTTCTGGAGCCAGGTGTGACCTAGAACAATGGGGGATTGAGGTGAGTCCGTGATGTAAAATGAAATCTCCTCCGTATGGTTGCCAGATGTGATGAGAGAAACCGGTACAGTGGTCTGTGTGATGACTGGCAGTCTGTGTCCGTTGAGTGCAAAAGGTGCAATGGGGTGTTTGAGGGAGGTGAGAGGAATGTTGAGTTTAGTAGCCAACTTACAGTCCATGAAACTACCCTCTGCCCCAGAATCCAACAAAGCGTGATGATCGAGTGCGTGGGTGGACCACCGTAGACTCACCGGAAGGAGTGTCGATGTAGATGAGGTCTTCCTGGCAGAGATCCCACCCGATAGTAGCCTCCGTTTTACTATCGGGCTTGGTCTTTTACCGGACAGCGCTGGATGTGATGTTCTTGGCTGCCGCAGTATAAACATAGTCCCAGGGATCTCCGCCTGATCCTCTCCTCCCGGGAGAGCCGAGCTCGCCCCACCTGCATGGGTTCAAGATCTCCCGGTGCGCTGACCGCAACCTCTGAGCGCTGACGCTGAGCCTCCGGTCTGGTCGCGAGAACTGCTCTCCCCCTCCGTCTGGCGGCTTGGTCGAGTCGGTTGTCTACTCTGATGGTGAGGTCGATCAGGCCATTGAGAGAAGTGGGGAGCTCGACGGCGCGGATCTCCTGTTGGATGCGGTCAGCCAACCCATGCAGGAAGTGATCCCACTGCGCCTCTTCGTTCCACTTACACTCCGCCGCCAGGGTGCGGAACTCAATAGAATAGTCGGCTACGGACCTGTCTTCCTGACGTAGGTCCGTGAGAAGTCTAGCCGCCTCCCTCCCGGCGACGGAGCGGTCGAAGACCCGTCTCATCTCCTCCGAAAGGGCGTGGAACGAGGCACAGCAGCTGTCTTGGTTCTCCCACACCGCCGTCCCCCAGAGGGCAGCCCTCCCCGTCAGTAGTGACAGGACGAATGCCACCCTCATTTCCTCGGTGTGAAACGTGCGGGGCTGCAGGGCGAAGTGCAGAGAACAATGAGACAGAAATGATCGACAAAACTTTGGCTCACCCGCATATTTCTCAGGGATGGGGAGGCGTGGTTCGGACTGGGAAATCCCTCCGGAGACGATCGGCGGTGTGGGTGGCGTGGGAGGCGCAGCGGGTGGCGGTTGTTGTTGTCGTTGAGCCTGGAGAGCGAGCTCGGACACCTTCGTCACCATTGCTTGGAAAGCTCGACCCATCTCATCTATCGCCTTGTCTTGGCGATCCATGCGATCAACGGCTCTCTGCAAAAACTCCTCTAGATGAGATGGGGAGCGATCGCCTGCTGCTTCCATGATGGTCAGATCCTACTGTGACGGCTCGTAAAAGAGGAGGAAGCAATTGCAGGCAATCAGAAGAAGTTTATTGATATCAGAGTCCAGAATGTAGGCAATGGAAACGAAGGTCTACGGTGGCGTGAGAAGAGCTGGATGGTGAAGTCGCAGGTGAAGGTGAAGACGGTCAATGGATGAAACCAGGAACAGACCGGAACACTGACACGAAGACGACAACACGAACACAATCCAGCACACGAACACGGAAGACGGTAAACCAACTAGGACGTGGAGACATGAATGAGGATCTGACAACAGACAGAGAGATGGGTGAGTATATGTAGCTGAGTGGAGATGAGGATCAGCTGGAGCGAGACAATCAACACACAGGTGACAACAATCAACCAAACGAGCACATGGAGACTACGTGAGTACAACAACAAACACAAAAACATGACACGGAGGAAACAATGGATTTCCTACCGTGACACCATTCTCCTCCAGATGCTTTGTTTAAAATAAAACAGAGAATGTATAGCTCAGCTACATTCAGGGAGGAAATGATACATTCTTGAATGACAGCAATCTGGAATCAACAATAACAATAAACAAATAAGAAATAATATAAAACACATTGTAAATTCTGTGTAGTAACAGCTGCTCTGTGTGAAAACACACACCTGATGGAATTTACCGCTGATTAGAGAACCGGCTTTACTGACCAGATGCGCATTAATCATCGGTCCATATATATCATGCACTCCTACTCCAGACATATTATTTGAGTTCACTTTCATCCAAGTATACTGTCTAAGCCCAGGAAATGTATCTCTCCACAAAGCAACAAAAGTATAATAATCAACTATTCTTTTAAGAGTATTAGCTGAAAGGGAATGTGGTTCATTATGATTCCGATCCAACTGCTGATTTAAAGTGTAATTAAAATCACCCACCAGTATAATAATATTATCCCGGGCACAGTGCGTTAACGCATCTGATAATTAAAAAAAAAAAAATGTAATACGCTCTCGGCCATCATTTTGACCATATACATTAAACAGGGAAAAAATGTTGTTACCTGCTTGTAAAATTATCCCTGGTATTATCTCAAAACTCTTAAAAATACCACCAACCCGTGGTGAAAACAACACTGCAACCCCTGTAATGGGATTTGTGCCATGGCTCAAAAGTGCATTACCCTTCCAAACGCTAAACCACTGCGACTGATTCTGCAAATCTGTGTGTGTTTCCTGGAGTAAGATCACATCTGCCTTTTAAGAATTAAATAATTTAAAAGATCATTTCTTTTACTGTATTATGACAACCATTAATATTTAAAGGGGTCATATGATGCGATTTCAAGTTTTCCTTTCTCTTTGGAGTGTTACAAGCTCTTGGTGAATAAAGAAGATCTGTAAAGATGCAAAGACTAAAGTCTCAAATCCAAAGAGATATTCTTTATAAAAGTTAAGACTCGTACACACCCTCCTAAAACGGCTCGTTCTAACACCCCCCACATCTCTACGTCACTGTGTGGGAAGATTTGCATAACGCCGCCAAGATGTTCACGCAAAGAAAGCAGGCGTACCTTTTATTCTCGTTGTAGTATTGTTGTTGCCACCGCCGCCATGTTGTATAGACGCTGTGTGTTTCACTGTGAAAGCAAGACTACTTTGTTTGGTCTTCCTTAAGAGGATGATATCCGCTTTGTCATGCCTAGAGCTGATCCGTGCTAGTCGCTGAGGAAATACATCAACTTTTCACTGTGGATCACCGAATTGGAGTCCAGCCCGGGGTCGTCACATGTGGTTGTCGCAAGCACAAGGTACGTTCCTTCATAGAATCCGCCTGCCGCACCGTTCTTAAGCCGCCCGCTTCTGCTCACTCAAGCCGGCATGGCTCACTCTAGACTTCCGGCCTCTGCTCATTCAAGGCCGCGGCCAAAACAAAGGCCGAAACAGTATGTGACTGAGGTCTTGACTTGATCTCTCTGAGTAACTTCACATCTCCACTCTCTGTTGTCATCTTCATTCAGGAGTGTTGTATTCAGAGTGATGATACAGGGATCTGATGAGGATAATATCTGATATCTGGAGTCTGATCTCGTCAGTTTAACACCAGCCTGATTCACCCAGAACAGCTGAATTCTCTCAGAACGGATCAAATCATCACAAGAGACTCCAGTATATGAATACAACTGACAGAAGAGAGTCACAGAGAGACCTGCACTGATCTCAGTCTGTGAGGATGAGACTGAAACACACAATAACACACACATCACACACTCTTCAATCATCAGGAGAGATTAAATCAAGAATTTACCCTTTTTAAATTGACCACATAATCATAAAATTACCATGAAGAACATGCAGATAAACACGAGAATCAGTTCCTTGTTGTTTGTCATTCAGATATTGTCTGCAGATGTAAGATCCATAATCTTCTGTTGAGATGGCCTTGATGTTCAGAGAGCAGTCAGACCCCAGACTCAGTCTCTCATGACTCTCTGTGTCTTTCTTCTTTATCCCTAAACCAATCAGTTCAACTGCTGCTGAATCTCTGAATCTGTTATAGTTCCATGTAGTTGATGTGCAGTCATGAAGAGCATTATTACAGGGCAGATGGACATTTTCACCAGAACTGATGAACACATGAGCATCATCCACTCCACTGACACCTGAAACACAAGAACATTTGACTGATCATTATGTTATATATTAATAAATGAAGCTTTATTGTATGCATATGTACACTGAACTCTTTCACAGGAGTTTAAAGAGCGTGTAGAAGTGTGTTTACCTGTGAGAAGTGAAGAGAGAAAGATCAGTCCCAGCAGACACACACGACACTCATCAGACATTTTCTCTTTCTCTCAGTCTTTCTCTTCAGTATATGATCACAACTCTTTCTTTAAATACTCCCAGCTCTTCCTGTGTTTGTTCACTTCCTCTGATCTACAGACTGAGTGATATTCTGATAGAGTTGTATTTAGTGACTCAATGCAGTGCATAATGAAGACGTGCTGCTTCACATTTCTCCTGTAAATATTGAAGAAATATTTTATTTATCCTATAGAAGACATTTGTGTATATATATATATATATATATATATATATATAGACTAATAACTATAACCACTAACCAGTTTCTCGATGGCGCCGCAGACGGCTGCTTCAGTGCTTGGCTCTCCAGTGTTTGTACTGTTTTTGTTCGTTTTTTCCTGTTTTTTGTTTGTCAAACACGATCAGTTTCACCAGGGATGAACTGCTGAACATTCGGCAGAACACACCACAAAATCTTTTACCGGATTTCAATTATTCGGACGTTTTACTGAACGTTGTTGTTGGTGGAGCAGCGGCGCTGATCAAACGCTTCAAAAAGCGCAAAACGGGGAGAAAGCGAGCCGGTGCGCTCGTTAGACTCAGGAAGCGCGGATTTCAAACGCCGTTGCCTAGCATCCATCTGGCAAATCTCTGCTCTCTACCCAACAAAACGGACGAAATCCCTCTGCTTTCCCGGACAAATAAGGATTTATCACACTCTGCTGCTCTGTGTTTCACGGAAACCTGGCTCAATGACGCCATACCGGACAGCGCGCTCCATCTGCCGGGCTTTCAGCTGTTCAGAGCGGATCGCGACGCAGAATAAACGGGGAAATCCCGCGGCGGCGGGACATGCTTTTATATCAATGAACGGTGGTGCACAGATGTAACTGTGTTAAAGAAGATGTGCTGTTCAGATCTAGAAGTGCTTTTTGTCAACTGCAAGCCATTCTATTCGCCGCTGGAGTTTCACTCGTTCATTCTGGTGAGCGTTTACATCCCTCCGCAAGCGCACGTAAGCCTGGCTTTACAGAAACTCGCTGATCAGATCACGGAGACAGAACAACAACACCCAGACTCTGTTTTAATCATTCTTGGGGACTTTAATAAAGCCAATCTCTCCCGTGAACTGCCAAAATACAGACAGCATGTTACATGTCCCACCAGAGACAGTAATATATTGGATCACTGTTACACCACAATAAAGGATGCATATCACTCTGTTCCACGAGCAGCTTTGGGACTGTCTGATCACTGTCTGGTTCATCTTATACCAACCTACAGGCAAAAACTTAAATCTGCTAAACCTGTAGTGAAGACTATAAAGAGATGGACCAACGAAATAGAGCAGGATTTACCAGCTTGTTTTGACCTCACTGATTGGAGTGTTTTTGAAGCTGCTACCACCGATCTGGACGAACTCACAGAGACTGTAACATCCTATATTAGTTTCTGTGAGGATATATGCATTCCCTACCAGGACTTATTTAACATTCAACAACGATAAGCCATGGTTTACAGCAAAACTCAGACATCTTCGTCAGGCCAAAGAGGATGCCTACAGAAATGGGGACAGAGTCTTGACAATCAGGCCAGAAACACACTGAACAAAGAGATTAGAGCGGCTAAAAGGACCTACTCTAAAAAGTTGGAAGACCAGTTTAATTCCAACGACTCAACTTCAGTATGGAAAGGACTGAGAGCCATTACCAACTACAAGACACCACCCCCCTGCACTGAGGCTAATCAACGACTTGCTAACGACCTGAATGAGTTTTATTGTAGATTTGAAACTCCCCACATCCATTCTGATCATCTCTCTACACAACCGTTAACACCTCCTGCAATCCCCCTCTCCACACCTCCTGCTCTTCAAATTAGTGAAAACGATGTGCGCCAGGTCTTCAGGAAGAACAAAAGAAGAAAAGCACCAGGCCCAGATGGTGTTACACCAGCCTGTCTGAGAACCTGTGCTGACCAGCTGGCCCCCATCTTTTCACAGATCTTCAACAGATCTCTGGAGTTGTGTGAAGTGCCGTCCTGCTTCAAACGCTCCACCATCATCCCCGTTCCAAAGAAACCCAAGATAACAGGACTTAACGACTACAGACCTGTGGCTCTAACGTCTGTCGTCATGAAGTCATTTGAAAAACTGGCTCTGGCTTATCTGAAGGACATCACTGGACCCTTACTGGACCCCCTGCAGTTTGCTTACCGAGCAAACAGGTCCGTGGATGATGCAATCAGCATGGGATTGCACCTCATCCTGCAACATCTGGACAAAAACAGGGACTTATGTGAGGATCCTATTTGTGGACTTTAGTTCAGCTTTCAACACCATCATCCCAACAGCCCTCCAGACCAAACTGACCCAGCTCTCTGTTCCTAGCTATATCTGTCAGTGGATCACCAGCTTTCTGACAGAGAGGCAACAACTAGTGAGACTGGGGAAATTCATGTCAAACAGCTGTTCCACCAAACACTGGTGCCCCTCAGGGATGTGTTCTCTCCCCACTGCTCTTCTCCCTCTACACCAACGACTGCACCTCCAAAGACACCTCTGTCAAGCTCCTGAAGTTTGCAGACGACACTACAGTCATCGGCCTCATTCAGGACGGTGACGAGTCTGCTTACATACAAGAGGTTGAGCAGCTGGCTGTCTGGTGCAGTCTTAACAACCTGGAGCTGAACACTCTCAAAACAGTGGAGATGATTGTGGACTTCAGGAGAAACCCCCCTGCACTCCCCCCACTCACCATCATGAACAGCACTGTGGCTGCAGTGGAGTCATTCAGATTCCTGGGAACCACCATCTCTCAGGACCTGAAGTGGGACAATCACATTGACTCCATTGTTAAAAAGGCCCAACAAAGGTTGTACTTCCTTCGCCAGTTGAGGAAGTTTAACCTCCCACAGGAGCTGCTGAAACAGTTCTACTCAGCCCTCATTGAGTCTGTCCTGTGTACTTCAATAACTGTCTGGTTTGGTTCAGCTACAAAATCAGACATCAGAAGACTACAGAGAACTGTTCAGACTGCTGAAAGGATTATTGGTGCTCCCCTGCCCACCCTTCAAGAACTGTATACATCCAGAGTGAGGAAAAGGGCTCAGAAAATCACTCTGGATCCCTCACATCCAAGTTACCCCCTTTTTGAACTTTTTGCCATCTGGCCGGCGCTTCAGAGCCGCAAATACCAGGACAGTCAGACACAAGAACAGTTTCTTCCCCCAGGCAATCTACCTCATGAACAGTTAAATGTTCACCACTTATGAAAAAAATGTGCAATATTCTTATATATTATTTGTTACCCCTCCATCCAAGTACATCTCTGCATCTTACTCTATTCTAATCCATTGTCATCTATAGCACAACTGTTCATACAATTTATTTATTTGCAAGTTGTTTTTTTTGTTTTTTGTTGTTGTTGTCTCTGTGTACTGGAAGCTTATGTCACTAAAACAAATTCCTTGTATGCGTAAGCATACTTGGCAATAAAGCTCTTTCTGATTCTGATTCTGATTCTGATTCTGTAAAACACAAGAATCTGACACAATGGTGGTTGTGAAACATGTTCTTCAGTGTGAGAACTGTGTATTGTTAATCACATCTGCTCTGAACACAATCTGCATTACTGTTGTTTCACTTCTTTCTTTTGGCAGTTCCCCTCATAGTTTTAAATTTTAGAAACAAACTCATTCACTTATTCAGTTATTATTTTCAGTCAAAGGCTATCTGAAGTTGGCTGATAGCTAGGATTTTCTGGAATTGAATTTTGAGAAAAGCAGGTTTAAAGTGATAGTTTCAATTTCACTTCTACCAAAGTCTCTTTAAGACAAGTCATGTCACTCGGTGGCCATCTTTGAAACACCTCTCGGGCATGCAAGTGCAGCTCTACTAGCAAAACTATACGAGTGCCACGTCTTGGGTATTCTATAGTCTTTGCTTCTACTTAACAATCTCTGTCTGTGAGGAGCGCTATACTGCATCATTACACAAACAGACTACCTGAAGAGGACAGTTTTACTTTGTTTATCATGATGGGCGTAGTCTCTGAACTTTTGATCCCCGCTTGTATGTTTGGATAGTATCAATTAAAGCAGTGCATTAATATAGAACGGTGATTAAACTGAATGCATTGGCCTTATCACACACACAAATACAGTGATATTCAGTACGGTCACACTGTATATCTGTTATTCAAGAAACTTTTGAAAAGTTTAAAAAACAATTTATGAATAAATCTTCAGAAACTATTTGCATGAAAATCAAAAAGGCCGATTTTTTTTTTTTATTGTATCATTTAAAAATGTGTATGTACTGTATAAAGCATTAATGCATCCTGTATTAATACATTTAAAAGGGGTGGTTGGCACAGTTGTTAACCAGTTGTTAACCAGAAAAAAAACCATCCCGTTTACATAAATAATGATAAATAAATTAAATTTTAGTCAAAATCACAAATCTTGAAACATTCCTAACAGGATCAAACAAGATCCTACTGGATAAACTAAACGTTTGACAAAATAAACTGAAAAAAAAAAAAAAAGTTATTTTCAGTTTGTCTAGTATTGGGATAAACTAATCTGAGGTTGTTGAAACGATCCTGTCTATAATGTGGATCAAAGTTTATGTAGATCAAGTTATTCATGGATATTTAACAAAACTATATACTTTTATAATTTATAAACAATGCTAGTATTTCATTTTTGTCATAGAACATGTTTCACAACGTCTGTCGTGTCAGAGTCTGTTCCTCTGTGTTTCAACATCTTAGTGGTTATGGTTATGGTTAGACAATTTATAGAAAACACAGGAGGAACCGAGTTCAACACAACACACCATCAGTCAGCGCTCAGCTCTCGAGGGAGGATTTAACCTGTTGAGGTGTTTAATGACTGTACTGCCTGAACTGTTACCACTGAACATCAACCACAAGTGAGGGACTGTTCCTATTACAGTGTTCTGTACTTTACATTTAAATAATGTAATTAATTAATTTATTTATTAAATAAATATATTAATAAATACATGTATCTATTTATTTTGTGAAATTCCATGAAAACACAACATTTATTGTTTAATATATTTCACAATATCCTCTCTCACAGACTATTATTGTTTAATTATCTATTTTTTCATCATGACATGTTATTCATATATTATCCCAATTGCATTACATTACAATATATATATTAATTACATTATAAGTACTACATCATACTGCACTGTTAACATTTTTAATCAGAGATCAATGATGAAACATTCACCTTTACAAACAAAGATACTTTTATAAAATAACAGCTATATTTTATAAGAGTTTTTATCTTTATAATAATTTGGTTTAATGTATTTTTATAATAGTTTTGTTTACTGTTTCCTAACGTCACAACCCATTCAGCATAATTAACAATATGATTACATGATAATATACATGCAATTTAAATGAGAAAATATATTAATGATAATGTATTTGCAATAAGTAAGTTAGTATTGCTAAAGTAAAGCATTCAACTTACTTTTTCAGTTTGTCAGCTTAATTGTTAATTATTTAAAAACAGCAGTCACCATAGGTAAAATCTATCCTAAGGTAGTTTAGACAGTAAATATTTGTTGATCTGACAAAAAAAAAATCAGCGGCATGAAGTCTATGTGTGGCCAAAACTGTATTGCAATCGTAGTGTTAAGCACTACCATAGAGAATAAATGGGAAAAGTAAACGGAATTTAAACTCAACCGCGGTGCGCGGGCGGCACGTCCGCCTTTTACGCCGGTGACCCATGTTCGAGACCCACTCTGTAAAAAACGAGGTGTGGCGGTGAGGACCTGGGAGAGAGGGGTTACAAAAGCATACATGTGAGCTCTGGTGTAAATTACTCACTAAATGCTAAACTGCAGATAATGTACGCCACTGGGAGACTAGTGATTCATTGTATTGCATTAATAGAAAGCCCAATAATATAATGAATACAAAGTATTTTTCCAAATCTAAGCTTAATATTGTTTTTGTGCCATGACGGTGAGGGCGGGATCAGTGACATAGCCACACGTACTAAAACGTCTAAGTCAAGCGTTTAATGTCTGGACTAATGTCTGGTCTATACACATAAAGTATATAATTGAAACAGCTTATTGTGTTGTAAAGTCATATTTGTTGAACTACTGTAGAGTAAACTGTTGAATTGTTGAGGGTGTAAGACGCTAGACAGTATAGTATATTTGTGATATTGCTGTGAAATCACGTTTTATTACACATAGTGAACAGCGGAGCTCCAGTAAGCACACATATGTAACCAAAGGGCATTTACATAAACCATATACATCTTAAAGACGATTACTAAATGAGCAGGTGCCTGCGGTCACCCGCGGTTACCCGCGGTTACGAGTCATCCAAAAATATTTTTAATGATATTCGGGTCGCGGTCGCGGTCGGTCGGGTCGTTTGAAAATAAAGATGCCAATTAAACCTTTGTAATGTATATAGTACCAGACACAATTTTGAAATACATAGGCCTACACTTTATTGGCTGAATAACTGGCGCGAAGATGACGCAAGAGCTCAGTCTAGTGATGGGAAGTTCAGTTCTTTTCCGCGAACAGGTTCTTTCGGACAGTTCGATTCAATAAACTGGTTCTTGACTCGTGAACGAGAACCGCTCTAACCGGCACGTTGCAGTTCAGTATCATCAGCTGTTGCGCTTCTTGTCCGGTGAGTGACTACATTCCGCCCATTTAAAAATAATAAATGCGAGTCCTTGAAAGCGCGCCGTTTTCTAACGTAGCCTATTTACTTTAACCTCTTAGGTAATAATATCAGTGGTATGATGTTTCAGATGCCATCAGATGCGAAATTACAAAACATATACATATATTTAATTGTTTTTTCAAAATTATCGCTACGGACAGTTTGGCAGTCGCTGGACATTGGTAGGGACACGTTCCTGGTGCCCCCCCCCCCCAATTCTATGCCCCTGCGCTACGTTGAGCATTTACTACTTTAAAAAAATGCGGGTCAGGAAGCGGGTCGGGTAAATATTTTCTTTTTCTTTTTTTGCGGTCCGAGTTGCGGGCGGGTTAGTTGAAAACGTCGGTCGGGTGCGGGTTGTTTATACATTGACCCGCGCATCACTGGTGTGTGTGCTGTTATGTAGAATTCACTGTCAACACTGAATGTAATTGAATGTAAGTAATGTAAATAAACAAATCTACATAGATCTATTTCATTTGTCCATACTGTTGAAAAGTTGTGGAGCATTTGTGTTAGATAAAAAGCGGGTTAACTCAATATGTAAATGCAGTATTGGGCAGATAAATCACAGAGGAGACTGACTCTTGTCTGGATGTTACAGGGACACATGAGACACACGTGTGTTTATCTGCTGCAGAGACACTGATGAAGGAATGCTGCCATCAAAGGCACTCTGAGCATGCTACAGAAATGAATAAAACATATTTTTAAATCTTAAGTTGTAGTTTATTTTAATTATTGTAATTTTAAACAGAGTTATCACAGCACTTTTCTGATTCTTGATTCCTATGCCTTTGCTGCAGAGCTTTTGTGGTGGAGCAGGACCTGCAACGAAAGGTGACGGAGGCATTTTTGAGTCATTCTGCTGAAGCCTCCACTCTCCATAGCTCCGCTTGGACAGTACTATTGGTAGGTAGGCTCCTCTTTTTTTTTGTGAGCCTCGCTAACTGTCTTTAGCACTGAGTGTAGTCAGGTCTCCTCTCATTCTAGAGAGTGGTCATGCGGAGGCCTCCACTCTTAGGGGTTTCTCTAAGAGGGTTGAGTGCTAGGCTTCCTCTCGTTTAAGAGAGTCATTCTGCTGAAGCCTTCGCTCTCAGAGTCTGTCATGGGCAGTGAATGAGTTTGTAGGCTCTTTCTTTGAGCCTCGCTTACTGCCTCCGGCGCTGAGTGTAGCCAGGTCTCCTCTCGCTTTAGAGAGTCGTTATGCTGAGACCTCCACTCTTAAGAGCTCTCCTGCCAGGGTTGAGCGTTGTTAGGTTTCCTCTCGTTTAGAGAGTCATTCTGCTGAAGCCTCCGCTCCCCAGAGCTCCGCCTAGGCAGTAGTGGAGTGTAGGCTCTTCTACTGATCCTCACTAACTGCCTTTGACACTGAGTGTGGCTAGGTCACCTTTGTTCTAGAGAGTCGTCATGCTGAGGCCTCCACTCTTAAGAGCTTCTCTAGGAGGGTTGAGTGTTAGGTTTCCTCTCGTTTAGAGAGTCATTCTGCTGAAGCCTCCGCTCCCCAGAGCTCCGCCTAGGCAGTAGTGGAGTGTAGGCTCTTCTATTTGAGCCTTACTAACTGCCTTTGACGCTGAGTGTGGCTAGGTCACCTCTCAGTTTACAGGGTCGTTATGCTGAGACCTACACTCTTAAGAGCTCCCCTGCCAGGATTGAGCATTGTTAGGTTTCCTCTCGTTTTAGAGAGTTGTTCCGCTGAAGCCTCCGCTCCCCAGGGCTCTGCCTAGGCAGTAAAAGGTGTGTAGGCTATTTTTTGAGCCTCGCTAACTGCCTCTGGCATTGAGTGTAGCTAGGTCTCCTCTGTTGAGACCTCCACTCTTAGAGCTCCAGACTCTGGCGGGTGAGTTAGTCTATGATGTTTGGAGCTTGAGCCTGCCGTAAAGCTAGCGGTTTCGCTGGTAGGGATGCTGTTCCTCAAGTCCTAACTTGAAACAGTTACCTAGGCACCTATCCCTCAGCATGGCGGCGTTGGTATACCGTTCCCATAGCACCCTCTAGAGGACGCAGCGTGGAGTTCCCTTTCGAAAGGGAACGTCTCAGGTTACACATGTAACCATGGTTCCCTGAGAATAGGGAACGAGACGTCGCGTCTCTGTGCCATGCTTCGGCATCATGCTGTGTCTCCCCAGACAAAAAAGAGGATGATGTGTTCTACAAGTGCCTTTTTATATCCGCAGTCGCTCATTTGCTTACGTCATAAGCTTCCGCCTGCCAATATCAAGTTCATTGTCGTTATTTCATTCATGCTTCAGACACCGGCCACGCTGACAGCGTTCCCATAGTGCCCTCTAGAGGATGCAGCGTCTCGTTCCCTTTTCTCAGGGAACCATGGTTACATGCGTAACCTAAAACATCATTATCACAAATAACTAAATAAAATTATTTCTAAAATATAATAAACAGGAGAAAAACTGAAGAAAAAAAAAAATAAAACAATAAATCATATTAAGAGTAAATTCATATCAAATCAGCGTGAATCAAAATATAAAGACAATAAAAACATCTCAAAAACACGTCTCACAACCACTGTCGTGTCAGAGTCTTGTGTTTCCACAGGTCAGTGGTTATGGTTATTGTAAGGGTTAAACGGAGAGGAAATATAGGAGGAACAGAGTTCAACACAACACCAGCTTCAGCCAGCGCTCGGCTCTTGAGGAGTTTACAGAATGACTGCAGGTTAAACCTGCCTGAACTCTTACTAATGAACATCAAGCACAGGTTTCTCTTGAGAGACTGTTCCTAGTACAGTATAAGTGTACTGTACATTAAGCGTCAACAAAAAGACATAACAGTAGTGAAATCTTCATGAATTTGAGTGGATATTGTTTTGGAGAAACTCGGTTCGCTCACAGAAGAATCAGTCGAGACACTGAGTTCCAGAAGTCAACATTAGACTTTATTGCACAAAGACAACAAAGCAGAGACGCAAGCAGTTCATCTGAAATGGTCTCTTTTAAGGCTACTATTCTTGTACAGTTTTGTTGTCACTCATCGTCCAGTAAGCATATGGCCAGTTTTTTATGTGTGTTACTCTCCTCACCATCTACAGTTATTCATTAGTTCCTTCTTTAAGATTCTTCTTTAACTGTGGGATTTTACCTGTTGGTCTATTTTTAAAAGTAACCTTTTATTTAACCCTTTAAAGGAACGCAGAGGTTTTCAGAAGCACATACATTACACATGAGCTGCCAATGGTTTAATAATTTTTGTGTGCAACATACATATTACTCATCCTCCATACACAGTTACAGCCATGTAGACCATGAGGACTTCAAAATGCATCTGGCTTTCATATATATATATATATATATATATATATATATATATATATATATATATATATATATATATATATATATATATATAATAAACTTATAAAAATGTCTTCTATAGTATAAATAAAATATTTAATCAATATTTACAAGAGAGGTGTAAAGCAGCACTTTCTCATTATGACTGGCATTGAGTCATTATATAGCAGAATTTCAACACTCAGTCTGTAGATCAGAGGAAGTGTACAAACACAGGAAGATATGATAGTATTTAAAGAAAGAGTTGAGATCATATACTGAAGAGAAAGCCTCAGAGAAAGAGAAAATGTCTGATGAGTGTCGTGTGTGTCTGCTGGGACTGATCTTTCTCTCTTCACTTCTCACAGGTAAACACACTTCTACACGCTCTTTAAACTCCTGTGAAAGAGTTCAGTGTACATATGCATACAATAAAACTTCATTTATTAATATATAGTATAATTATCACTCAGATGTTCTTGTGTTTCAGGTATCAGTGGAGTGGATGATGCTCATGTGTTCATCAGTTCTGGTGAAAATGTCCGTCTGCCCTGTAATAATTATCTTCTTGAATGCAAATCAACTGTATGGATCTATAACAGATTCAGAGATTCAGCAACAGTTGAACTGATTGCTGAAAGGAAAAAGAAGAAAGACACAGAGATATATGAGAGACTGAGTCTGGGGTCTGACTGCTCTCTGAACATCAACAACACCTCAACAGAAGATTATGGATCTTACACTTGCAGACAATATGTGAATTATCAACAACAAGGACCTGATGCTCGTGTTTTTCTGCATGTTCTTCATGGTAATTTTATGATTATGTAATCAATTTAAAAAGGGTAAATTCTTGATTTAAGCTCTCCTGATGATTGAAGAGTGTGTGATGTGTGTGTTATTCTGTGTTTCAGTCTCATCCTCACAGACTGAGATCAGTGCAGGTCTCTCTGTGACTCTCTTCTGTCAGTTGTATTCATATGATGGAGGATCTTGTGATGATTGGATCGGTTCTGAGAGAATTCAGCTGTTCTGGGTGAATCAGACTGGTGTTAAACTGACGAGATCAGACTCCAGATATCAGATATCATCCTCATCAGATCGCTGTATCATCACTCTGAATACAACACTCCTGAATGAAGATGACAACAGAGAGTGGAGATGTGAAGTTACTCAGAGAGATCAAGTCAAGACCTCAGTCACATACACTGTCAAGAGTTCAGGTGAGAAAACAAGCTCATCACTCAGTTAGACTAGACAGAGACTCTGTTAGAGGTGCAATTATAATTCTAATGCTAAATTTATCTTGTGTGATTAAAATATGATTGTTATAATCTACAGTTGTCATAATCTAAGCTGAACTAATATTCATCTTACACATCAAAATCATACAAAAAAACAACAGATACCACACCACACAACACACACTCACAATACCCCAAAAACAAAAACACACACAAAAAAAGTCAAATCACAACTGCACTTTCTCTCTCACACCAGTGCTTTACAGCAGCTCTCAGATACTGTTTTCTTCTTAATTCAGTCTCTAGATATAATGAATTCCTCTCTGAAGACATTAAGAGATGGAGTACAGAATCACTAACTGTTCACTATCAGTTTGAGAAATGGTTTATTTGCTGGTTTATTCTGAGCTCAGAAGAGTGTGACAGACATTAACACACTGATGCTGTCAGACACTTTGATTTTGTGTGTACAGTGAGATTGTGTCAGCTAACTAACAAAATACTACAGTAAAAGTAAAGTAAAGAAGTTAGTTTTCATGGTCAAAGAGCAAAACACCCTACAGCATTTAAAAAATAAAGTAGCTCAACTGTCTGCATATCTGCTAAATTCTGCTGATCTTTCGATTGCTGATTTTTTTTTTAATGCTTACAGTTTTTGAAACTATGCCTCCATTTCTAAAAACACACACAACTATACATCTATTTTAACTCTTACTGTACACACAAACATAAAGTAATTAGCCACATACACACATCAAACTACACACAGATGTGAAGAATGTAAAACTCTACTCTCTCGTGTGTGTTCTGCTTGTTCAGAGTGCATTAGAGGAGTTTGTCACACACACGCACATGCACGCACGCACACACACACACTCACACACACGGAGCAGTGGGCAGCAGTGTGGTTTCAATTCTTGCTCAAGGGTCTCAGCTCGGTCGTGGTGTTGAGGGAGGAAGAGAGCGCTGTACAGATCTGAGCTCTTTATGTCTGCAAGCTCACATGTAGATATGTGAACATGAACATGATGAACATGATCCTGAACACTAAATATTTGAGCTGTATAAGAGCAAAACAGACATACTGTACAATAGTAGCTAAAGGAGTAAACAGCAGTTTTGCCTTGTTTTAAATAAACACTACATTTATATGTAAAACTGACTTAGGAAATGTACTTTTATGGTTAAATAAATGGTCAAATATTGTCTAATATTATATTAATATTAATATAACACATTCTCTCCTCTAAATAGTGCTGATATGGTGACCAGTAAATACAGTTTGGTCAGGCTAGTCTGTGTGGAAACTTTTAAACTGTGTGTTTCTGCTAAGCAGGTGTTAGATTGTGTTCTTATCTCCACTAATGTGCTCACATACTGCAGATTAATTTCATGGAAATTTGAATTGAACTGAATTTAAGGGACTGTTAGAAACTGTAAGTTTTTTTGGTTGACGTAATTAAACCTGGGTTTAAATTCAGTTTATTAAACCGGCTGAACGTATTCCTCTGTTAACTGAAAGATCAAATGTAATGGCGTGCAGCAGAAGAAAAGAGGAAGTGACATCTGAATGTGTGAGAGTTCATCATCAGTCTATTCTGGGTTCAGAGATGATCTCTGCTCTACTGAATCCCACACACAGCAGAAACATGTTTCCAAACCTCAACAGTGAGATCTCCGCTCTGAAAACACTACAACTGATATCATTAATTCACTACTTTACTAATGAAGGTCTAGAATGGCTGTCAACTCTATCAATATTGTAAGAACAAATAGTATTTCCAATAAATCATCAACATCAAAAACTCATTAATTATCAATATAATTAATAAAACCATAAAAAAAAAAATATTCGCATTATACCTTTGAGGCTTCTAGTTTTGCATTATAACTATTATTATTATTATTAATAATAATAATTTTGTGTGTGGAATCTATCAGTTTAAATATATAAAATGTGAAATTGGTGTTAAACTTTGCTGTCTTTTGTCTGTAAGAAAAAAGCATAAATTCCTATAAGCATATATATATATATAAATATATATATATATATATATATATATATATATATATATCAACTCTATATATATATATAGATATTATCAACTCTAAACGAAAAAAAAAAGTATATATATATATATATATATATATATATATATATATATATATATATATATATATATATATATATATATATTTAAAACATCTCAGGTTAAAATTACATTTTTACACATGAAAATCAAAACTTCAATAATCACAGTTATTTGCTTGGACGTGGCTCTGGCCTTGTTGC
Organism: Cyprinus carpio; assembly: GCF_018340385.1. Taxonomy (NCBI): domain Eukaryota; kingdom Metazoa; phylum Chordata; class Actinopteri; order Cypriniformes; family Cyprinidae; genus Cyprinus; species Cyprinus carpio. The sequence continues at coordinate 1,898,501 of NC_056574.1, read as the reverse complement.
AGCTCCAGAACGTCCAGATTCTCATTGAGTCGTGCTTCTCGATCATTTGAGGAGTCTTGGAGTACGAGCAGAAGAAGAGTGTATTGTTGCTTAGTCAACAGACGACTCTTCTAGGAGTGGATTTACATATGTAACTGAGACATTTTCATTTATTAATATAGTTCACACAGGTCTGGTACATATTTATCATTTTTGTGATGTGAAGCTTAAGTATTAAGATGTTTTGTTTCTATGTTCATTATGTTTGAACTGAACTAACAGACAAGATCACAGATCCAGCAGAAACTGAAGTCTGTAGTTCTGCTGGATCATTATTCAGAGGTACATCAGTTCATTAATGCTGAAACAGTCAATCTGAAGAACTGATCATCATTTTATATCTTTGATTTCATTCACAAAGTCTTGATTGTGTTCATCTGTCCATCTTTCCTGTAGAGATTTTGATCATTCTTAAGACTGCAGTGTTTACTGCTCCTACTGTGATTCTTCTTCAGATCATCTGTGCAAGAAGAGCTGGTGAGTTTTTCAGATGATTCACATTGATCTGAACAATCTGCACTCATGAGAGCTCAGTAAATGCTTTTGTGTTGAATTATTTTGCAGGGAGGAAGGATTCGCAGCAGCCAGAGGAAATAGAGATTAATACAATAATAGAATAAAATACTCTACAAACAACAGGCCAGATTACAGCAAGATTTATCTTCATCTCAATGAATTTTACAGATATTTGCATACAGTTTTGAAGGATCTTTTCCAGTGCCCCATACTGTATCGAATACATAAAATATAATATTAAATCCTTTCTTAGGAAAATTATATGAATGATTGTCTTTCCACCAACATCATGCTGTTTTATGTCAGACATGCATAAATATACATTCACAATGTGGTCTTCAAATATTTGCTGAATACTTATTTGAGTCTTTTTCACAGTCTAAAAGTCTCACGTGTTTGGGCGTTGAGCAAACTGAGCAAGCGTTTGTGGATAGTGCATGCTCTATGTGTGGGTTTGCGAGTTACTTTGCTACAATCTAGTGTTCGTCCCGGCAATCTGGGTGGCACTGTATCTGGTGGAGTCAGAGGTGATTTGAGGATCACAGTGACGGCTTCCCCAGAGGGAGTTCGTCACCCCTCAAGCACTCCACAGCCGGTGGAAGCCCCCTTCAGATGTGACAGCTTTGTCTGAGCCAGACCCAGAGATGACGGCTATGCTTTTCCAGGCCGCCGAGAATGTCGGGCTTGTTTGGAATCCTCCACTGTGCCCGATCCTTCGAGGCTGGACGAGTGGTTTCTCTGTGGAGGTCACGCTGCCCCCTTTGAGCCCTTGCAGTCAGTCAAGTTGAAGTTTCTTTCTATGGAAACCCTGCTCCTGACTGCATTGGCCTCGATCAAGAGGTTGGGGGACCTGCAGGCATTTTCGGTCGATGATTCGTGCCTTCAGTTTGGGCCAACTGATTCCAGTGCAACACTGAGACCCCGGCCCGGCTACATGCCCAAGGTTCCTATCATTCCCTTCAGGGACCAAGTGGTGAACCTGCAAATGCTGCCCCTAGAGGAGGCAGACCTAGCCCTAGCTTTGCTCTGTCCTGTACGCGCACTGCGACAGTACGTGAAAAGAACTCAAAACTTTAGGACCTCAGAACAGCTCTTTGTCTGTTACGGTGGACAGCAGAAGGGGAAAGCTGTCTCGAAGCAGAGGATGGCCCACTGGATAGTGGATGCCATCACTTTGGCCTACGAAGCACAAGGTGTGCCCTGCCCACTCAGGCTATGTGCTCACAGGAGTGTCACATCATCCTGCCCACTGGCTCGTGGTGCCTCGCTAGCAGATATTTGTAGAGCTGTGGGCTGAGAGACTCCTAACACATTCGCTAGGTTCTATAGCTTGCGTGTCGAACCGGTTTCCTCCTGTGTTCTCACCTCAAAAGGGTTAGTGGCAATGAGAGGCCCAGTTCAGAGTCGGCTAGCGATGTCCTGGGCGCCTAGTGCGCCAGAGAGTCCCCTGAACGGGCAGACCCTGTCTAGTCCTCCAGCACTCCGGCGGCCAGACGTGACAGAGCGTCTGGCACCAGGCCTTTCAGCCAATGAGTTCCTGAAATCTGATGTGAGGATAGTGCCCATTTGAGTGACCCGGTTGGGTTCCCATATGTGTATTTCCACGGTACACCTAGTAAGGTCGTGTTTCCCCTGGCAGACCACGTTCTGCCGTCTCTAAATGATGCAGCCATGAGCCATCTCGGAGACTTCCATGTGCAGTAGGGCCCCTCAGGGTTATTCCACATGAGTAAATGTCACTTAACCCCCTCTGGGAGGAGTTGACTCCGCAGTGTGTGCTCTTCTAAAAGGAAGGAGAACACTTTCCCAGTGTTATCCAAGTCCTACTGTTGGGTTGCGAGGAACAACTGTAGTTGACCTTCTCTGTGTAGAGCCTGGGAACTGGAGGCATGTCGGTAGGGATCCGTTGGTCATCACCGACATGATGTCGAGAGTGACCGACTGAAAGGAAACATCTCTGTTACATATGTTACCCTCGTTCCCTGAAGGAGGGAACTGAGACTTCACGTCCCGTCGCCACATTTGCTGTACCATGCTGAGCTTCTGGGTCACCGGCTCAGCTCCTCAGCAAAAGCATGAATGAATGCAGTGCACCTGCTGCCTCTTATACTCACGCTGTGATCAGCGGCAACTGGATGCAATAATAGCATGCCAATATGCATTGGCTCATTTTATTTTACACTCGAAGTGGATTGATCTCTCTGGCGAGATCCCAATTTGTCGGTCATCACGGACATGCCGTCTCCTTTCCCTCCTTCAGGGAATGAGGGTTACATGCATAACCGAAATGGGTTTTTTTTTGCTTTGTTATTTCTTGTTTCTTTTAATGTATACAGGTAGTGACCTATTTCTATTTTGAAATTAGCAAAAATCGTTTTTTTTTTCTCTTTCCATTTACATTTGTGAATAAAGAATTTTCAATATATAATGAGTAAATTCACAATATACCAAATTTTGAAGTCAACAGTATACTCATAAAAAAACATCATTTTCTTTGAGTTGCAATTCAATATTAATTATTTGTTTTAAAACAAAAATCAAATCACACCAAAAAAAATGTTGTATAAAAACAATCATAAAATAACTGAACAATACTCTCATTTTCCTCTTTACTGAAAACACACTTTAAGTCAATGTCTTTACAAATCTTTGCAATTACCTTTTTTACAGGATAAATAGAGAACTACAGACCAGTTTCCCTTCTTCCTTTCATTGCAAAAACACTTGAACGAGCTGTATTCAACCAAGTCTCTACCTTTCTCACACAGAACAACCTCCTTGACAGCAACCAATCTGGCTTCAGAAGTAGACATTCAAGTGAGACTGCCTTGCTCTCAGTTGTATAAGCCCTAAGACTGGCAAGAGCGAAATCCAAATATTCAATACTTATCTTGCTTGATCTGCTGCTTTTGACACAGTTAACCACCAGATCCTCCTGTCAACCCTACTGACAAAGGGCATCTCAGGAACCGCACTCCAGTGGTTTGAGTCTTACCTATCAGATAGGTCCTTCAAAGTATCTTGGAGAGGTGCGCACAATTTAGCAAATCGAGTGAACGAAATAGTAAATCGAGGGAACGCAATAGTAATCATGTCATGTGCACGTTTAAGTACACTGAGGGAACGAATTAGTAAATCGTGTGCACGATTTAGCCTACTATTTTTCCTGCATGCCATGTGCGGGGCTCCGTAGTTTCCTTCTCTATTGTTTCCATGTTCTGTGCTTGCTTTTCCAAATGTTGCGGCTAGAGGTTCATGTAAATCAGGGCGGGTTTAAAGGGTTAGTTCACCTAATAAAATTATGTCCTTAATGACTCACCCTCATGTCGTTCCAAACCCGTAAGACCTCCGTTCATCTTCGGAACACAGTTTAAGATATTTTAGATTTAGTCCGAGAGCTTTCTGTCCCTCCATTGAAAATGTATGTACGGTATACTGTCCACGTCCAGAAAGGTAATAAAACATCTTCAAAGTAGTCCATGTGACATCAAAGGGTCAGTTAGAATTTGTTGAACCATCGAAAATACATTTTGGTCCAAAAATAACAAAAATTACGACTTTATTCAGCATTTCCTTCTCTTCCGGGTCTGTTGTGAGTGCGTTCACGATGCTGCTGACGTGTTTTCTGGTGCGCCCAACACATCGAACGTCCCCAGTTAATTCAGTAAATGCTAACATGCTAATTGCTAACACAATAACGCTTTTATTAACACAGCAATTGCTAAATGAGTAAAGCAATATAGATAACTGTTCTCAAAATACGCTCATGCTCCACTCATCAGCATAATGGACCAAAACAAAACTTTAAACACTTTAAACTTTTACTCTCTATTTTGTGTGCCATGGCAAAGCATGCTGGGAGAAAAAAAAAACAGTTTTAGTTAAACTTAACTGCTTCTAATTTAAAAGACACAAGTTCATTAAACTCAATTGGGTTTACTTAAATTGAAAAAGAAAGTTCTAAATACTCAAAATTTAATTTGTTTGACGTTAATGTTAAGGAAATGGTATCTGTTCTGACACATTTTTAGAAGCCACAGGAGGTCTGGTCATAATCTTAAACTGTTTTAAAAGTAGCTTTATCATGTGTAGAAGTAGAGCTAAACCACATAGTAGTGTATCCCCAGATTTTCTTAGACAAAGACTCGAGCTGTTTCTGCAGAGTGGTTCTGTAGATTGTTTTAAAGCCAGAATCTACAGGAATGACCAGAAGAAAAACTTGAGGTCCAGGTGTACACAGTGTTGAGCTTCTTTTGATTTCCAGTCTATAAAACCTTGGGGTATCTTTCACATCATAGTGCCACCACCAGCCTGGGTGTCAACCACAGTCACGTGTCTTCCGTATACTTCACCCTCTGCTTTAACAGACCGGGCAGTTCTTCTTCCAACAGCAAAAGCATTTCTGCCATTTCCTGTTGGAACTCTTCCAACAGCAAAAGCATTTCTGCCATTTCCTGTTGGAACTTTTTCCACTTTCTTCTCGTCCAAATAACTCTCGAACCCTAGTCAATATGATTCAGATTTCAGGGAGTCGTTTGCCTTTTTGAAATAGTTAAATAGTTATAATTGGATTAGATCACTGTAAAAACATTTCCCACCTCCTTCTTCCCGGGTTTTAGGCACCAGTGTAACAGCGTTTTGAGGTTGGGAAGAAGGAGGTGGGAACCGATGAACATTCAAACAAAACCTTAATAATCAAAAAAAAAAAAAAAGTGCAACAGCCCCTCACGTATGACTGCCATGCACAAACAGAACCTAAACACAAAATAGTTTCCAGGCCTGGTCCTCTCTCGTCCAACACTGTCGTTACTCTTCCTTTTATCCTTCCGGAGCTCCTCTGTGGGACTCGAGACCTGTGAGTGAGGCTGGTGTCGTGCATTAGCATTTACTCCACCGGCCTCGCTCCGTTCCCACGGCTCTCGGTCCCACCCCACCTGTCACAGTCAGCATTTCCCCAGATCAAAAGATGAACTACATGCACAAATGCTCTTCATAGATTACAGCTCAGCATTCAATACGATTCTAGCCAATTAACTGAACTCTGTCTCTCTCCTTCCATCTGCACCTGGATAAAGCACTTCCTCACAAGAGCCCCCAGCTCTCCTCCAGCATCACGCTCAGCACTGGTGCTCCACAAGGCTGTGTATTGAGCCCTCTACTCATTCTGCCAACACAATCGTCAAATCTGCAGATGATAATACAGTGATTGGACTTTTCTCAGGAGAGGATGAATCAGCCTACAGAGATGAAGTCCAGAAATTAGAGGTTTGCTGCTCTGATAACAACACCTCCAGAACAAAAGAGCTTATTCTGGACTACAGGAGACACAGCATTGAGCCCCACTCTACATCAACTGGACTGAGTGGAAAGGGTCCACACCTTCAAACTCCTGGGAGACACATATCTGACGAGCTCTCTTGGTCTGTTACACCTCAGCAACAATCAAAACAGCACAGCAACGGCTTCACTTCCTCAGAGTGCTCAGGAATAACAGCTTGGAGTGTGAGCTGCTGGTGTCCTTTTACCATTCACTGCAGCACGCAAGAGAGGAGAATTTCAGATAATTTTCAGAGAGCTCTCGGATTTCATTAAAAATTTATAAATTTGTGTTCTGAAGATGAAAGAAGGTCTTACGGGTTTGGAACGATATGAGGGTGAGTAAATAATGACAATTTTCATTTTTGGGTGAACTATCCCTTTAAGCTGTAATTCCCCTACAAGAGCAAATGTGGGTTGAGTCAATGTGGTTAACTATGCAGTTCTCACAATGAAGAGCATATTTCACACAAATGCAAAGCAACACTTCTCCATTGTGACTGGCATTGTGTCACTAAATAGCAACTCTAGCAGATTTTAAACACTCAGTTGGTCAGATCAGAGGAAGTGAAGAAAAACAGTAAGTATTTAAAGAAAGTGTTGTGATCATAAAATGAAGAGAGAGACTGAGAGAAAGAGAAAATGTCTGATGAGTGTCGTGTGTGTCTGCTGGGACTGATCTTTCTCTCTTCACTTCTCACAGGTAAACACACTTCTACACGCTCTTTAAACTCCTGTGAAAGAGTTCAGTGCACATACTGTATGCATACAATAAAGTTTCATTTATTAATATATAGTATAATGATCACTCAGATGTTCTTGTGTTGAGAGACTGAGTCTGGGGTCTGACTGCTCTCTGAACATCAGGAACATCTCAACAGAAGATTATGGATTTTACAGATGCCAACAATGGACTGGTGTGAATAGAGACCAACAACAAGGACCTGATGCTGGTGTTTATCTGCATGTTCTTCATGGTAATTTTATGATTATGTGGTCAATTTAAAAAGGGTAAATTCTTGATTTAATCTCCCCTGATGGTTGAAGAGTGTGTGATGTGTGTGTTATTGTGTGTTTCAGTCTCATCCTCACAGACTGAGATCAGTGCAGGTCTCTCTGTGACTCTCTTCTGTCAGTTGTATTCACATCCTCAAGGCTCTTGTGATGATTCGGACGGTTCTGAGAGAATTCAGCTGTTCTGGGTGAATCAGACTGGTGTTAAACTGACGAGATCAGACTCCAGATATCAGATATTATCCTCATCAGATCACTGTATCATCACTCTGAATACAACACTCCTGAATGAAGATCACAACAGAGAGTGGAGATGTGAAGTTACTCAGAGAGATCAAGTCAAGACCTCAGTCACACACACTGTTGTGAAGTAAATTTTTAATTAATCATTATTCATTAACATTCCTTTTTCTGCAGGATTAACATTTGAATGCATTTGAGAACAAAATGTTCTACTACTTGGCCAAAGTGTTGTAATAATGGATGCAGATGACAAGACTAGACAGCAACAAGCTGAGATGATCAAAAAAAAAAAAAAAAAAAAAAATCAAATTTGCTTCTGCCTAGTAACAGAGGAGGGTTTGCTGAATTGCATATGTGAAGTGCCAATCATATAAGATAAAAATTATGTAATTGAATTTTGTTACCTTTTGCCTGTGCATAAATTCGGTATTAACTCTTGTAAGGTTTTTGTTGTGAGGATTCTCTGTGGTTGGTATGAGATCCTCCTGGCTATGATTAAAGCATATTCAAAGGCATTGTTTGGAGTCTGGTTATTGCTGCGCAGCAGGTCAGTGGAACCCTAGAGATCTTATTCCCAATGATAGTGTTCATAAGAGGTGAGATGTAGTCCAGCTCAGGAGATGTGCTAGAGGATGAGACGCCCAGTTTAACTGAAGTCAGGAGTGTGTGTTTGATCGACAGGACAAGTGTTATAATTCATAATCATTGTGTCGGTTCACTCTTAGGCCCGATCAGACAGAATGTGTTTTTTTTTTTTTTTGCAGTGAGAGGCGTATTTTTTTTAACTGTCTTCTATTGGCAGTGAGCATTTTGCTCTGTTTTCGTGTTTTTGTAAGAGGGCTCTGAGCACCTGAAGTTCAAAAAAAAAAAAAAAAAAAAAAAAAACTCAGCAGAAAAGCACCCAATGTCATTCATGTTTTTTTTCAATTGTCCAATCGGTTGAATGGAGAGGCGGGACTTCTGTTGTGGTGACAGAGGTTTGCGTTTGCTGGGAACATCCAGAGACTGCAGTGATGGAGAAGAAATCCGTGTTGCTGTCACGGGTCACCCGGAGCTGTGCTATTACACTTTCTGCTAATATGACAGTTTACTCAAAGGGACACTCCACCCCAAAATGAAAATGTTGTCATTAATCACTTACCCCCATGTTGTTCAAAGCCCGTAAAAGCTCTGTTCTTCTTCGGAACACAATTTAAGATATTGTGGATGAAAACCTGGAGGCTTGAGACTGTTCCATAGACTGCCAAGTAAATAACAGTGTCAAGGTCCATTAAAGGTATGAAAAGTCATCGTCAGAATACTCCATCTGCCATCAGACGTGCAATCTGGGTTATATGAAGTGACGGGAACACTTTTTGTAAGCGAAGAAAATAATATTAATGACTCAATACAATAATTCCTTTACTAATTTATCATAAAGTTGCATGTAATAATATCATGTTTTTTTTTTGTTTTTTTTTTTCAGTTTATGTCAGTTTACGGAGCCCCTAATGGAACCTTTGCAAAAATAAAAAATACACAGACTTTCGCGTGCTCACGAGAAACTATCGCATGCTTGTGCGGTTTCAATTTCCAGTGTAGGTATTTTATATTAGCATTTATTTTACTGACAATGTCGACAGTGCACTGTTGTAGCAGGAAAGTTCATTAATATGATGCGCGAGCGCGAATCTCTCTGCTCGCACAAGGATTTCCTCTGCTGTTATTTGTCATAACATCATTATATTCTATGGGTTTAATGAATTTGCAGACAATGTAGTTATCTGTAACTGTCATATAACTGTAAATTCACTGGCTTAGAGGAGAATGCCATTGAATGTGTAGCTAATATGAAGTGTGTTTTCATGAAAAAAATAAAAAAAAATAAAAAAAAAAAAATCTAACTAAAATCAGAACTGAAAACACTGAAAACTCTCGCACTAAACTGGACATGCTCTCTCAGATATACGCTGCCCAGGGAGAATGCTTGCACTTAAAATGTGTCCACTGCAATCATGAATCTCTCCTCTTTCAGGTGTGCCCATGTGCGGGCTTAATTATTAAATGTACGACAATTGTGTACTAAAAAAGTAAGTAAACACCCTTTGGAGTCGGGCTAAAATCTACCAATAGTTATGTCAAAAGATTATAAACAATTTAAACTGTTTAAAGTTCCAATACATCTTTCTAAATTTTCCATATAAAAAAAAAACACAATATTTTAAATCATTAAAGGTGCCATAGAATGCATTGATACAATATTTTAAATTGTTCTCTGATGTCCCCAGAGTGTGTATGTGAAGTTTTATCTCAAAATATACCACAGATATTTTTTTATAGCTGGTTGAAATTGCCAATTTTAGGGTAAGAACCAAAACGTGCAGTTTTTTTTTTTTTTTTTTGTGTGTGTGTGTGTGAGTGAGAGTGTGTGTGTGTGTGTGTGTGTTGGTCCCCTTTAAATGAAAATGAGCTGGTGCTCCCGCCTCCCTTCTCAGAAGAGTGCGGAGCTTCAAGAGCTCATGCTTGCGGGCTCTTGACATACAGGTGTTATGGTTTAACTGATGGTGACTGTGTTACTGATCCTCACATTGCTTCCAAACACAGTTTTTTAACTACCACATTCCTATTCACAATCATTCTGGAAGCACTTGAAGGCAGCATTAGTGAAAGCAGGCAGAGACAATGGTAGCTTCAGCAACATTAGCCTTACAGAGAGCCAAGAAGCTCTTGTGGAAAACAAAATATGCTGCGTGATGCTTACTCTGTCTGGAGTCAGTGTCTGAACTCCAGTGCTGAACTGACCCTCATTTGTAAAGCAGTCCAGTGTAAAATGTTAGCACAAAGTATAGGACTTTTCTGTTTTTTTTTTTTTTTTGTTTGTTTGTTTTGGGACATTTCCTTCGAAAATGAAAGTTAACCACAGTGTCCTCAGCGGTCTATAGAGACTCCTATGTTCACTGGTGCATCCCAACACACAACACTTTTAATGGCTCTTTGGTGCTGACATTGTATCTCCAGCAGCTACAGCAGAGAACAGTAATGATGGACCACTGCTTCTCACTCAGGGCTGTGTATATGCTAATAGGACAGAGAGTGTCACAAATGGGTGGGACTTTCCCGAGTATAACATCATAGTACTGAGAAACCTGGAACTGCTCGTGTAGAGAGACAGTTTATGATTTAATATTATAAAACAATGAGTGGGTAGATTTTTACCATTATAGGCTGGTTGTTTTCACACACTGCGGCCACACAACTGTGTTCAAACACCTTATGAAAGTGATTTTTGTGTCCCCTTTTTCTTGACAAGAAATGCATTTATTAAGACGCAGAACCGGTGTATTTCTTTGCATCCACATCAAACGGGAGACTTTTCAGATGCGCACTTCAGCTTCGCTTCAATGCCAGGCGCGAGCCAAATGAGCTTCAGTAGAACAACAGTGAACTGCGGTCTGATGAGATGCTGTAAGACTCTATGTCAGTGAACAGACTTTCCGGTCCTGTCACCATCTTACTCACAGCACACACTCTTCATCTGTACGCGAATATGCGGTGCACGCTCTGAATGCGTCACCATAAATAAGCGCCCAAGAAACTATGAGCATACAATGTAGTTCTGTCTTCAGTTAAGTCATGAAATTACCAAAAAGGCGAAAAAAGCTGCAAACTGCATGCATGTATTTACATTTCAGAACGTCTCTCAAATGCATGTACTAAAATATATTCTACAGTTCCAGATCACAATATCTTCATTCTACCATGGATTGTTTAAAGTGTGGGGATCTTTCATTATTAAAAGACCAGAAAATGGTGCTTCTCTGTTCTGGTTGTTAGAGGAGCCTCTAGTTAAGGGGCTCGTTTGGACATTACAGATCAAGTGCCGAATCTGTTTCAGAGATTGTGTGACACTCAAACTGTAAAGCTTAGTCACATGATTAAAGTGGCCAGATCTGAATTGAAAGACGTTGTGGTCGTGGCATCTTTATTGGCACAAAAATCCATGCGACAAACCTCAACCATCATGGAGTTATGAAGAAAGAAACTGACAGCAGAGGAATTGTCATTCCTTAAAAGTTTTGAGGAAATCTGCTTCCCGAGCACTGGATTACACCAGATTTAAAGATGTCTGGTATTTGGTTCAATTTGAATGGGCTTCAGGACTTATTATTAGAAGAATTAAGCCCACACTGTGTGAAAAAAAAAATAAAAAAATGATAATGTCTGGAGGGAGAAATTTGACATTGGAAATGAAGTTAAACCATTTTGGAGGGTTTTATACAAGCCACCATTGATGAAAAAATCATGAGATCTACAGTGGACAATCCTGAAGGGGGCTGTTGCTCTTAATGCTTTTGTTTCAATTATTAACTCTAATGTGAATGAAGGTTGTGTTTTTTGAGGGTTAAGAGAAAAAAAAAATGGATATTGCATATTCAATTTATATATCCCTGCTAAAATAAAAATAAAAATAAATAATAATAATTAAAAAGAAAAAAAAAAAAAACAATAGAAACCATCCCAGAAATTTTAATGGTTTCCACTACAAATACCATTAGAAACATTACAAACCATCAACAGTCAGAGGGAAAGTAATATCAAGGGTTTCATTTGCCCATCATCACTTCTCGCCGCTTCACTCCAGTCCAGCGGGTGGCGCTAAAACACAAACGTTTCTCAACCAAACCCCAGAGGAAGAAGATATTAGTTTCTCCGTGATCTCTGTTGTTTTGTCTTGATGCTGGTTTAATACAAACTGTTAGAAATGCACCTTCTGTATATAGAAAAATACAGTTTTTGAGTCAGGTCAGTAAATACCTGTAATATTCTCATCCTCACAGTCCTGACTAAGTTTTGAAGCAAGCAGGAATATCTGGAGGAGTATTATCTGAACTGAGATCTGCTGCTGTGAAGATGGAGTTTGTTAAAGAGGAGAGTGAAGAGAACATCAGTGAACTAGAAACCTGGAGAATAAAACACGAGGAACCAGAACCCTTGATAATAAAACACGAGGAACCAGAACCCTTAATAATAAAACAGGAGGAACAGGGAGGTTGGTCTTTATTCTTCATTCATTTTTAATGAGTTTGTGGTTCAGTAAGATAACAAAGATTTAACAGGGTTCCTTCATATCCTTAAAAATCTACATTCTTTAATGTAAAAATAAATAAATAAATAAATAAGGGCTTAATTATCCTTAAAATGTCTTAAATCCACCTTTAAAAGTGTGAAGATTAATTGATTTTTTTTTTTTTTTTTGAATCGTAAAAGTGTTGTTCAGAGCTTGTGAGACACATCCGATTCACTGTTTTTACATTAGTGTAATTAGTGTAACGTTTTGTGGGCAAAGGTTTGTTTTCTGATTTATTAAGTAGAACTGTTTTCTGCTTAATAACTAATGTACATTTATGACACTGTACTTGGTGTTATGTTACCCTGGCCCAAAGAAGAAAAAAATTACATTTTATCTCTTCTGTCTGGATTTTTCTTTCTCTGTTGGCCCAAACGGTAATGAAAAAATATATTTGCTACAGGTCTCCCATACATAGATACATCTACAATGCCTGCTATTGTTTTCTTCATGTCAGAAATGTGAAAAGGTCCATTGTTCATTCATATATCTACATGAGCAAGTGATTTTGTGTTGCATAGAAGTTGATGGAGTCTTGCTAAAAATTTATGTATATGCATGAACTTAATCTATTATGGCTCATATATCATGTTTCAGTTATTATTATTATTGTTGTTGTTGTTTTTATTTTATTTTTAGGGGAGATGGTTTGAAAAGGTATTAAAAAGTATTAAATGTGATGTTCTGATACCTGTACCTTGCAGACAGCTCACCAGATTCAGTGGCTGTAGTTATAAAATCTGTAAAATAATGTAAATTACATGATTAAATAAATGGATCAAGAAATTATATGACTTCAAAATGCATAAAAAGGTAAAAACTGAAAAGTTTTTGTATTTTTTGAAAGTTATACATACAGATGACAAATTTGTCAAAAAGATCCCCTTCACACAGATCCATGAATCTTCACTTTGTGAAGAAACAATCCATGGCCATAGACTGAACAAGATGCTCGATTAAAGCATACATTAATATAACCAACCTCTTAATTCGTCCATGGTTCCATCTTCCAAATTAAGAAGAAGAAAAAAAAAAAATGAAATAAGCTGTTTTGTTGCTCAGCGCAAACTAGCTAAGTATGTATTAAAAAATACGATCAGATATTGCTCACTGAATGCTATTACAGGATGGAAGAAAAAGCTGCTCTAGAACTTTACTTGCTAGCTGACAAGTGACTAGGGGTGACCCCGAATAGTCGACAATTCAACGCTTCTATAGGAGAAGTCCGATTCGAATACCAATCTCACAGACGAATATTTGCAGGGTGTTATGATCATGCCATTTTGGCTATATGGGGGTGCTCAAATGTCTGATTTCACACGGAACTGCTGGTTTTCTCCCAAAGTTAACGGGGTCATATGATGCTGCTAAAAAGAACATTATTTTGTGTTTTTGGTGTAATGAAATGTTTATGCGGTTTAAGGTGTAAAAAAAAAAAAAAATCGTATTTTTCACATACTTGACGTTATTGTTTCTTCTCTATGCCCCGCCTTCTGAAACGTGTCAATTTTTACAAAGCTCATCATTCTGAAAAGTGAGGTACATGCTGATTGGCCAGCTATCCAGTGCATTGTGATTGGCCAAATACCTCAAGCATGTGACAGAAATGTTACACCCCTTAACATACTGTGATGCCGTGTCCCAGCGTGATGAGACAAAAATAATAAAACCTATTATAAACAAGGCATTTGTTGCATCCAGTGGGGAGATAATGACTGATTATAATGACTTACACTGTCTTTTTACGCGTTGTGTTGCATATTGTGCCACGTAAACATAAAACCATGTCTGCATTTGTGATCAGAGAAACGACAAACAACTAGCAATGCTCTACACTGCTTAAAACTCACGTTTGAATCATCAGTGGAAAATTCTTTAAATATGAAAACGTACTTACAGGCTGTGAGTCAGAACCACCAGACTGTCCTTGCAAAGTTGGAATTGCACCACTTTATAGAAACAACCTTCGTGCACAGCCTTCCAAAGTTCAGGAAAGGTCATCTGTAAAATCCTGAATATTTGGTTTGAACTGTTCTGGAACAGTGTTGTAAATACAACTTAGCCACTTATTTCTAGTCTAGTCTCTGTGCCAGTGAACCCAGCATCTTATCTCAAGGAATGTTGTGGATGTTCAGCAAGTTCAGAGACAAGTCTGTCCCTTCCCTCTTAGTGGTTTTCAGCAGGCGCTTTGCACTGCGAACAGCTCTTAATGCTAGACCAGTGGTTCTCAACCACATTCCTGGAGGACCCCCATCGCTGCACATTTTGTGTCCTTAATCAAACACACCTGATTCAGATCACCTGCTCATTGGTAGAGACTCACAGACTTGAAATGGGTGCGTCAGACAAAGGAGACATGCAAAAATTGCAGTGTTGGGGGTCCTCCAGGAATGTGGTTGAGAACCACTGTGCTAGACCATTCGCCTGGGGATACTCAGAACTGCTAGTGATATGACAAAAGACCCATGAACCTCACAAAGTCTCTGAAGATCTGGCTCGTAAACTGAGTGCCGTTATCAGTGACAAGCTCTTGGGGAATGCCGTGCACAGAAAAGTGCTTCTTCAGTTAGTTGATGACATTTTGCAAAGACAGGTTTCTTAATGACTTTATTTCAAACCACCCAGAACATATATCTACCAGCACTAGGTACTGTTGGCTGTTGGCACTGGCACACTCTGAATTTCCTTTGGTCAGCCGTGCTTGATGGTGTAGCACAGACTTTGCAGAGAGCTCTCCTCTTCAGTTTGTTCACTGAGCTCTTGCAGTCGGTTGACTGAAATCATATGGACAGCAATCACTTTGAATTCCTCTTCATATTTAAAATCTTTTGTTGTTACTTTTCTGGGAGCGTGTGACAGTGTGTCTGCCAGATATAGCTGCTTTCCTTTGTTGTAAGAAAGAGTCAGGTTGAACTTATGAAGTTTTGAAGTTGTGCTGGAGCAGTGTGTAGAGGTTTGTTCAGAATTGTAAAAGGGGCTGATGGTCTCTTTCCAGGGTTCGTACAAGGTGCTTAAATTGCTTGAAGTACTTGAATTTGACTTTTCCATATTTAAGTCCTGGAAAACCTCTGAAAACTGCCATATTTATGAAAAGGTACTTGAAAAGTACTTGACTGTACCTTACACTGGCTTCCAGTTACATTTAGGATTGATTTTAAAGTACTTTTACTCATTTATAAATCACTCAATGACCTAGGACCAAAATATATTGCAGATATGTTGATTCAGCCTTCCTTTCCAACTTGGGCACAGCTGTATCCACACAGTTTTCAAAAGTAAACTCAACTGAAGATGAGCGCGGACGGATCAGCGCGACACATGCGCAGTACCATGTTGTGCACGGCTGTCCGTGAGGCCCTCTTGATGACAAAAATAACGTAATGCCGGACGTTTTTTATCCCTTATTGCAACTCTCTGTTCTGGACTTAAACAAACTGCTTTGCAATGCAATCATTTTCCAAAATGTCATTTATGTGAAAATATATAGTCTGTTAACACCCGTTAACACAGGGCAGAGACGCTGAAGATGGACGCACGCACAGAGAAAAATACTGTAGCAGGCAGATCACTCACTGTTCATGATCCACGAACTATTGGAAGAAAATCCTCAATACTGATTTGGGGGTTTATATAAATGTGTTTCTGAGGGGAGCTGACTGTCTTCGAGGTATTTTCTTTTCATCTGGTCTCTGTATAGTTCATATTAAAGCAGTGTTTCAGCACAGATGATATGAAATGATATAAAGGATATGTATACGAATTATATAACTAAAATTAAATAACTGTCATTACAGATTTTGGTTAAATAAAGATGTCAGTCTTTATTTTTTTCTTTTAAGGAAACAAATCAAAGAAAAAAAGAATTAATTCTACAGTTACAATTAATTGCTAATATTCTGTATGTTGCTCAAAAACAACATATATTGTGTCCAGTGAGAGAGGAAAAAAAAAAAATTGACCCAGTCATTTACAAATAACACATTTCAGAGCTGTAACAACAATACCGTGATACCGTCAAACTGTGATATTTTTGCTTAAGGTTATCATACTGTTAAAATCTCATACCGGCCCATTCCTAGCTGCAATGTATTTCTTGCTTGTTCATCGCACTGTGCTGATTGACTGCATCAATTTCACTGGCACCAAGACACAGCTCGTAGATATGAAATGACTCCTCGCTGTTGTCTGTGTTTGCATCAGTAATCTGATTGATGGATTTCAAATTGTCTTTTGATGCAGATCTGCACTGGGACTTGAAATGAATCAACTTTTTACAATGGGGACATTGTTGTCCGAAAGCCTTGCATGCTGCCGATGCACAATGGCTTTTCTCCCCCTAGTGTTGTAGTGTACTGCAGTTAATTCACTGATTTTGCATATTTCAATTGTTTTTGCAAGAGTTAATTCACTTTCTCTGAGCAACACTCTTCTCTCGCTAACATTGTCTATGCCACACACCAGTCTGTCTGTGATTAATTTGTCTGTAAGTGCACCAAAGTTACATGTTTTTGCTTTATTTCTTAGCGTACTCACGTAAGCCTTGATGGTTTCTGCTGGTTTTTGATTTCTGGTGTTAAACGAATGTCTCTCCCATCACCACATCTCCGGATTGCACACTACTCTGAATTTACACTTTAAACATTCTTGATCATCTCTTGACTCTGCTGGTGTAATTGCATCTTGCCCATTTGCAGCCAGTATCGCTGGAGCATATGTGAATGAACGCTTTCTTTCAATTGCCTCTGGTTCTGCAAGATTGAGGAGTACATGGCTTTAGTTTTATCTGGCTTTTCACTGTGGGCTGCTGCGATAAATGTTGAATTCCAGTTCGAATTTTCTACTACATTACCGTCGAAGATCAGCGGGTTTGGTCGGTGAAATCCTTTGGCCATTGTGTCCTGTTTTATTCTCTTTCTTTGTTGAATATTTTGACTTCTGACACCATGTGTCATGAGTAAGGGCCCTGTGTTTCTCCCTCTCACCACCAGAGGTCACCTTCTCCATTCCTCCTGGACTCCATTCCCCAAACTCCACAAACCTGTCACTTATTACACCCACAGCTGTTCATCATTGTCATGGACTATTTATACACCACACTCCCACCACTCTGCCTGGCTGAATTGTAATTGTAATGTAGATTGTTGAATAATGATTGATGCAAGCACGTTTGTTGCCATATTATATCCCATTCCTGATTCTGTTTTGGAATCGGTTTTAGTTTAATTTTGTCTGCCTTTCTGTTCTTTAATAAAAGGTTTCACCTGCATTTGGACCCAGAACCTGTTTTATCACGTTGCTCCCTTACCACCCCGTAACAGAATTCGGCCAGCAAACATGGGTCCAGCAGGGAAACTCTTCAACATCCATCAGGGAGACCAGAGTATTGAGGAGTACGCCAGGGACTTCTTTGGAGTGGCTCATCGGTCAGCGATGGAGAAGACCTGCCTCATGGTCGTATTCTGTGGAGGCCTGGCAGAGCCCTTCAAGTCCCTAATGCCATACTGGGTACCCGAGGAGTCACTGGAGGACTAAATTAACCTGGCTCTTTATTTGAGCGGCTCAGCCTTCAGGGTGGAGTTACCTGAAGAGCCGCTCATAGTCCTCCAAAGCGGCAATCCAAGGGGCATCAGAGGCCTCGTCTGCCGCACCCATTACCTAACACCCGTTCCCGGAGCATCCTGGGCTGATATGCAGCATGCAGGAACCCCTGCTGATGTCGGTGCGAGTGGTAGTGTCGAGGCGGTGGTGCCCGCTGATGTTTGCCCCGAGGCAGCAGAGCTCATTTCAGGTCTTCCCGGAGGAGTGGAGCCTGCTAGTACTCTCTTAGAGGCAGCAGAGCTCACTTCTGGGCTTCCCAAAGCGGCGGAGACCGCTGATGTTCCCTCTGAGGTGGCGGGGCTCGTTTCAGGGCTTTCCGAAGCAGTGGACTGGAAGCCGTTCCTTAAAGAGGGGGTTCTCTCATGAGTCCGGGCCCTGCATTTCTCCCTCTCACCACCAGAGGATGCCATCTCCAGTCCTCCCGGACTCCATTCCCCAAAATCCACACACCTGTCATTTATTACACCCTTAGCTGTTCCTCATTGTCATGGACTGTTTATACACCACACTCCCACCACTCTGCCTGGTTGAATTGTAATTGTAGTTTGTTAAATGTTGGTTTATGCAAGCATGTTTGTTGCCGTATTCTATGCCATTCCTGATCCTGTTTTGGAGACCCATTCTGATCTGTTTTTGTATCGATTTGTCTGCCTTTCTATTTTATTAATAAAAGGTTTCACCTGCATTTGGACCCAGACCTGTTTTTTCACTGTGCTCCCATGCTGCCCTGTGACACCATGTAGTTTGTTATGGAGACCCGAGACTTTTGTAAATTGGAAAACAACATGTTTATTAAGTCTCATGTAGAGCTCGCATCACTCAATCACTTGTATATCAAACTCATCTAACCAGTAGGGGGCACTCCAACACAGGAAAGACCATATATGAACATAGCTTCCTTAAACTCTTCTTGACAATATCTTAACTAACTGAAACTTACATCATCAGTTATCTACAAAAACTATGACTGGGACTGTCATATACATAACATTTTAATGAGAACAATATTATAATAGAACGCTGCAAATTTTTAGAGTTTAATTGCCGTGTTTCTGCACGTTATTGTGTGAAGAACACATCAACAAAAGGATTTCATTCAGAGCATTCAGGGCATTTTGTGCAGATACCATATACATGATAATATTAATGTTATGTTGTATAAATAACGAAGCATATTTTATATGAGATCAATTATGAGTTAAATCCCATTGATTAAAAACTGCTGTTTCATTCTACTGGTCATCTTCAGCACAGCTCAAAACAAAAATGCAGAACATTAATAATACATAATGTTATAATGAAAGCACTATATAAAAAAAAAAAAAAAAAAAAATGTTGTGAATTGTTTGTTTTGCTGATGTTTAATGTTAACTACCTTTTAATCAAAACATTATTTTTGCATCCATGAAGCATCCGTTACACATTTTCCCTGTGTGTTAACGTCAGTAATTATGGCACTTGGTAATGTAATCTAATCTGAGAAAGTGGATATATTTTTTTTTGTGTGTGTGTGTGGGTTTTTATCATTATAGTGTGGATGTGTACACAGACTCCCAAAACATTTATCTTCAACTAACAAGTAAAAGTTAATTAATAGTTCTCCCTTTTAAAACATGGGATTTGTGATGTTTTTAAAATAATAATTTTTAGATCAATGTACCTCATTCATGGGAAGTTTCAGGGGCATATAATTTATAAAAATGCATCAAAATTATCAACCTTTTGTATAGAAATTGTCTGGTTTACACTTACATCTGGTTTCATCAGGATTACTGTGAGTTACTGAAAATGAACCTCTTTTACTTTTATTTGCAGAGTTGGTTGAAAAAAACGAGGAAAGTGAAGAACTGAGTGAAGTTGAGGAGAAAAATCATGCTAAAACTGGAGAAAAACCTTTGAGTTGCTCTCAAACCAAACAGAAAGATTTGAAGAAAAGAAGAGCCAAGAAATCTTTCACCTGCACTCAGTGTGGAAAGAGTTTGACCAGCAAATATAAATGTGATGTTCACATGAGAGTTCATACTGGAGAGAAACTGTTCACATGTGATCAATGTGGGAAGAGCTTCACTCAATCATCAACTCTTAAGGATCACATGAACATCCACAATGGAGAGAGACCGTACAAGTGTTCACACTGTGACAGGAGCTTCAGTCAGTCAGGAATCCTGAAAACACACGAGAGGATCCACACTGGAGAAAAACCGTATACATGTGATCAGTGCAGGAAGAGTTTCACACAAAAAGAACACCTTAAGGGGCATATCAGAGTTCATACTGGAGAAAAACCATTCTCTTGTGATCAGTGTGGGAAGCGCTTTGCACACTCAGCAAACCTTAAGGATCACTTGAACATTCACACTAGAGAGAAGCTGTACTCATGTGATCAATGTGACAAAACATTTTTGAGGGCATCACACCTAAAGAATCACCTGAGAGTTCATTCAAAGGACAAACCACATTCATGTCATTTGTGTGGACAGAATTTTTCACGTCTACATTATTTTAAAGTACATCAGAAAACACACACTGCTGTGAGAGAAGAGTACATGTGCTTCGAATGTGAAAAGACTTTTACTTCAGCTGAACATTTGAAACGACACCAGAGGATCCACACTGGAGGGAAACCTTACAAGTGTTCACACTGTGACAAGAGATTCACTCGGTCAGGAACTCTGAAAACTCATGAGATGATTCACACTGGAGAGAAACCGTATCACTGCTCTGCATGTGGGAAGTGTTTCAATCGTTCATCCTCTCTACACAGACATACAAAAAGCAATCACAGTAAGTAAATCATCTTCAGATCAGCACTTTCAGCTCTGATGCTGCGTCTTCACCAAATGAGACACAATAATGCATCAAGCAATAAAAAATAATCTGGATAAATCTGTCCTAACCAGTCATTACAAGCGACATGACAAAGAAACATTATCTAAATTTTCACAGTGAATAAAGTTCATCTTCATCTTCAAAACCAGCAGATTCTACTGAGAGATTCAGATTAACTCAGAGATCAAGTTCCTCCCCAAAGAACAATGTCAGAAAGTTTTATTTTTGTAAATTATTTTGCTTCATGAAATAAATATCACTGTGATTTCATATGAGTTTCAAATTCAATTGTATTATAATGCATATGTGTCACTTGTAGTTTGCTTATTCTTACATGAAGGAAAGTAGAAGATTTTTACAAACTGTTCTTGTTTAAGAAGCAGAAGAAGAGGCTGTAACAAAAAGACAAATTGTTGATTTGTTCTTAATTTTTGTTTTTATAATGACTAGTTATGTGTTTAAAAAATGCAGATTCAGAATAAACTGTCGTGTAGCTTTGGAACTGATCCTTCTGTGCTTCTCTTGTAAGTATGAATGAGTACCTGAAACCAGAATTAAACGAGCCCTGGGGCTGAATTACGAAAGACCGAAGTATTGATAAGTTCTGATGTTATCGGTTCTGTTATCGCTACTGGAGAAATTAAGGAAATACACTTACAATTTATTATTGCTACATAATTGTTATCAAGCTAACTGTGTCTTGCCAACTATTTTTATATGGGACTATAAAGCGATGTATTAGAGAAAATCTGATGTGTCATGAGGACTTTATGGCTGCTGTGTGTGTGTGTCTGTTAAATTCACATGACTGTAGTAAGCCATTATTATAAGTTTACACCACTAATCTGTAATAGAGAACCGGATTGCTCATGACATCATAAAAGTGAAGGCACTGCACTCCCATATTTCTATTCCCCAGTATTCCCATACATTCTATTTAATTAATAGGCAATTGTATGATTTTAATGAGAAAGCATCACCTAACAAGTCAGCGATTTTATATCTGAAATATTCCTGTACATTCCTACAACGCAAACATCCTATGCATGTAAATTTGGGTATTTATATTAATATTGGGAATTTCCCTTGTGAATTAAAAAGTTATGCATCATATTCATAACAGTAGCGAACATCAGATGACTATCAGATGGATGATATCCTCAACGTATTACACATGACAAAGTGCACATTATGATATTTGCATATATGTGGCACATATATATCTGATTAAAGTTGTATGCTTTGAATTTGCATAAACCTTAATTCACCTTGTAAATAATAGATTATTCTTAATATTGTGTTAATAGGGTTGATGAATGTGATCAGAACGAGAACTACAGGAGTTAAAGCTGCAGTCACTCTAGACATTGATCATGTTAAGTTTCACTGTAAAGTTGAGCAGGAATGCAGGGAAATTGGCTTGAGCTTGTGTTTCAGTGTGGCACATTCACATGCGTATGTGGTGCCCACAGAATATATATACTCAAATATAATAATATCTTATTATGTGTACTTAACATTGGAAAATGATTCTTTTTTTAAGATTATTATTATTTACACTGCCTGAGCAGAAACTCTTATTTTGAAACGGGAAGATCACATTTACGGACTGTCTCTGCAGCTGCTGCTCATACATACAGAGGAGCTGGCAGAGAAGAGACACTATAGGGATACCAGGGAATGAAACAGCAGACAAAATGGCTAAAGATGCAATTAAAATGGATAATATCAGTGTAGCAGTCACTTTAGGCAGGGCAGAAGGAAAGTCTTTGATTAAGCACGTTGGTAGGAGTAAATGGCAGAACTTCTGGAATGCATGTAAAAAAGGAGATTTTTATAGAATACAAAGTAACATAAAACAAGGTAAAATGGGTCATTATATAAATAGGAAGAACTTTTTTTATATACACAAGATTAAGAATGGATCAAACTAATCTTAATGCAACACTTCATATAATTGGCAAACAATTCTGGTTTATGTAATGCATTAGATGTAAAATATATATGTAAAATATATATATATATATATATATATATATATATATATATATATATATATATATATATATATATATGTATATATATATATATATATATGAGCAGGAAAGAACTGAACGTACTGTATAAGAGATGCAAACTTTGGGTATTTTGGAATTTACATTATATAATATTTTAAAGGCAGGAGTAGAATTTAATGAAATAATTACAGCATTAATGAAGTTCTGCTCTTATTTATTAATGAATTAATGAAAAAGCTCTCCATGGCGCCGCACACAGCTGCTTCAGTGCTTGGCTCCCCAGTGTTTGTACTGTTTTTGTTTGTATTTCCAGTTTTTTGTTTAACAAACACGATCAGTTTCACCAGGGATGAACTGCTGAACATTCGGCAGAACACACCACAAAATCTTTTACCGGATTTCAGTTATTCGGACGTTTTACTGAACGTTGTTGTCGGCAGAGCAGCGACGCTGATCAAACGCTTCAGGACGTGCAGACAGGTTTTGAACACCGTTGCCTAGCATCCATCTGGCAAATCTCCGCTCTCTACCCAACAAAACAGAAGAACTCCTTCTGCTCTCTCGGACAAATAAGGATTTCTCACACTCTGCTGCTCTGTGTTTCACGGAAACCTGGCTGAATGATGCCATTCCAGACAGCGCGCTCCATCTGCCGGACTTTCAGCTATTTAGAGCAGATTGCGACGCAGAATCAATGGGGAAATCGTGTGGCGGCTGGACATGCTTTTACATCAATGAATGGTGGTGCACAGATGTTACTGTGTTAAAGAAGATGTGCTGTTCCGATCTAGAAGTGCTCTTTGTTAACTGCAAGCCGTTCTATTCGCCGCGGGAGATTCAATCTTTCATTCTGGTGAGTGTTTACATTCCTCCACAAGCGCACGTGAGCCTGGCTTTACAGAAACTCGCTGATCAGATCACAGAGACAGAACAACACCCGGACTCTGTTTTAATCATTCTTGGGGACTTTAATAAATCCAATCTTTCCTGTGAACTGCCAAAATACAGACAGAGTGTACATGTCCCACCAGAGACAGTAATATATTGGATCACTGTTACACCACAATAAAGAATGCATATCACTCTGTTCCACGAGCAGCTCTGGGTCTGTCTGATCACTGCCTGGTTCATCTTATACTGACCTACAAGCAGAAACTTAAATCTGCTAAACCTGTAGTAAGGACTGTGAAGAGATGGACCAACGAAACAGAGCAGGATTTACAAGCTTGTTTTTACCTCACTGATTGGAGTGTTTTTGAAGCTGCTACCACCGATCTGGATGAACTCACAGAGACCGTAACATCCTATATTAGTTTTTGTGAGGATATATGCATTCCTACCAAGACTTATTTAACATTCAACAACGATAAGCCATGGCTTACAGCAAAACTCAGACATCTTCGTCAGGCCAAAGAGGATGCCTACAGAAATGGGGACAGAGTCTTGTACAATCAGGCCAGAAACACACTGAACAAAGAGATTAGAGCGGCTAAAAGGACCTACACTAAAAAGTTGGAAGACCGGTTTACTTCCAACGACTCTTCAGTGTGGAAAGGGCTGAGAGCCATCACAAACTACAAGACACCATCCCCCTGCACTGAGGCAAATCAAAGACTTGCTAACGACATGAATGAGTTTTATTGTAGATATGAAACACCCCATACCCATTCTGACCATCTCTCTACACAACCGTTAACACCTCCTGCAATTCCCCTCTCCACACCTCCTGCTCTTCAAATCAGTGAAGATGATGTGCGCCAGGTCTTCAGGAAGAACAAAATTAGAAAAGCACCAAGCCCAGGTGGCGTTACACCAGCCTGTCTGAAAACCTGTGCTGACCAGCTGGCCCCCATCTTTTCACAGATCTTCAACAGTTCTCTGGAGTTGTGTGAAGTGCCTTCCTGCTTCAAACGCTCCACCATCATCCCCGTTCCAAAGAAACCCAAGATAACAGGACTTAACGACTACAGACCTGTGGCTCTAACATCTGTCGTCATGAAGTCATTTGATAAACTTACTCACTCAATATTTTTTGTTGTTTGAACATAAATGTGTGTTGGAAGTGTGTGTACACATCCACCCTATAATGATAAAAATCCACCCAGTCTTTTTTTTTTAAATCCCTATTTTAAAATCTCAAATCAGGCTGTTCTGAGATTCCTGTCAGAATGATGTAGGTCTATACAGGCCCCTCCCACGATAGTTGATTGACAGTAGCGTCTTACCTTAGACTCGCTCTGACTAAGCTGTTATCAGTTTATCATTGTGTCGACTCCAGTGCAGGGAACAACGTCTCCAATTAAACGATTGAGGTGTTTTGTTGTTGGATGTAATAATGAATATAGCAGTCGTCATTTACTCCAGACATCTGAGCTGCTGAAGACACAGAGGATAAATTTTACTTTGTTTTGAAGGGAATGTGCTGATCCCCAATCCGCCTAATTGCGTCTATGTTCATGCAAATCATTCGTGATCCAGCTTCATCTACAGTAGAAGTGAGTATAAGAGTTTTTTATGAATCTTTGCAAATTGCCTTTCCTAATAATGTGCTCGTTAGCAAATTCCATGGCTAAAGTAAACAAGTATCATGAGAATTGCTTGTCGCCCACGGAAGAGAGGGGCGGGATCAGCAGAGCTCATTAGCATTTAAATCAACATGGACTAGAACCGCGTGCTGAAAACAGACCTGATTTTGACAGGGTAAAAAAGGTGTTTTTTACACTACCATTGAGAAATTTTAACCAAAGTATGTTATAGACTTTTCATTAATACCCTAAAGAATCATATCAACTTGTGGAAAATGGGCATCCGATGACCCCTTTAAGGCTCACTCACATCAAGGGATTAAGACTAAATGCAAAAGATACAAGATACAACAAACAAAGAAAAGAAAAAAAGAGTTATACTGAGGCTTTATTTGTTTTCTTTTGAAGAAAAACAACTGTTTGTGAATGTGGAATATTGAATGTTTGTCAATAAATATACATACAAAGGAGCTGGCAAAGAAGAGATGCTATTCCCGACTCTCTTGTTTGTTTCCTGTATTCACAGTAATCTGGCTGTCGAGTCTCCGGAGCTGAGACTTGCAACACATATGAATGGAAGTCAGTGGAACTGTTGGAAATTCAGACGCAAAGATCAGGGAAACTTGATGTTTCTTCATCCAGTTTCTTCACTGAGAATGTGCTGTGACGGTGCAGCCATCAAAGTTCAAATAAAGACGTGTTTCATTGTAGTTTATATACATTTTAAAGGGTCATTGTTTAGAGATGGAGACAAACACCTGGGTGACAACCTTAAATAAAGCATGCGAATGAAGTATCCAGGTACCGTTAGTATTCAGGTATAGCCCCAGACTCTAGAGTTTCACAAGTCCTGATCCAGTCTATATTACTATTTAAAGAATAGGATGGGCCTCCACAAGCCATTGAAGACGGAGATAGGAGAGAGTCTCTGGAATCTGGCTTATTTGGCTTACAATGAAGAGAACAGAAATCTTATGCTAGAGACTTTGCTTTTCAGAATCATTCATCCGATGTCATCAGTTTTACCTTAATAAGGGGTTCAAGCACAGTTGCTACTTACAGGAGTGACATCTACATCTGTGACTCATGTTGTACCAGACACTGTTTTAACCATTTTAAATGTTTCTATTGTTGTAGCCAGGTTGTGCATAAAGCCTTTTTTTAAAACTTGTTAGGACTGGAAAAAGTGCCTTGGATTCCTTTCCATAGTAAACATTTGTAGCAATTGGACCAATCAGACACACCATTTTTCATCTGATTTAACAAATCAGTTATTCATAGTGTTAATTTCAACAAACAAGCCCCTCACCCAGTAAACATACTGGGTGCCAGGATGTCTGTGAATGACACCAGGCCCCTGGTTTTCATGGCAACCAGGACAATTCAGCCAGATCAGATAAACTTTTACGACCTAAAAGTATGTAGAGAGAATCTTCCTCCTAATAAATTATCTCTAAAACAGACACATACTGCTATAGGAAACGACTTCATTAATTAATAGACACATTTTTTCTATGACCTTCCTATCATGCATATCCCCAGTTCATTGTGTATGTTGTTACTGTTCTTTTATATTCTCTTTTGTATTGTACAGTATACTGTTTTATGCATGCTTATGATAGAACCACTCCTTCATGTAATCTTACCATGTTTAGTATCTATAAATTTGTCTTCTGATGATCTAAATCAGAGTGTATATTATATGTTGGTACATAGGCAATATATTAGTGTTCTAAGAATCTTTAGTAGTTTTTGCATCAACATCGTCAAATTACATATGCAAAATACCATGGTCTGAGACAAAGGGTCGTAAAATTTCCCTCCAAAAGGTACCATTCCTCATTGGGTGTGACCTCGATAGAAGATAAAGCTCTCACAACATTGACCCGCCTTCAGTCTGTGGTTCTGTTAGATTCTGAGAAGATGAGAATGTGAGCTAGAACGCTTCTAGAACCAGCTAAGTCTGTGCCAGGCTTGGCCTTGTCTTTACATTACCAACGATCCTTGGATCTCAGCTGATGTCTCTCTTAGCTCTTTTTCACTTTTCACTAGAAAGAAACTCCTAATCACAGTCGAGTCAGGACATCTTTGGAATTCATCACTTTTCAAACCCAGAAGAACGTGATCATAAGTCCAAAACCATTACATTCCCTTTTAAACTAATTTGCTACACATTCATGTGAAAAAGTTAGGACATCCTATTGTAATCAATGGTTTTCTGTGTTTAAGGAAGTTTGCTGGTCTGGAGTCTTCAGGTGTGTGTTACCACAATGCCAAAGAGGAAATATGCCAGCAGTGATCTGAGAGAAGTAATTGTTGGTGCCATTAACCTAGGGAAAGTACTACGGCCATTTCCAAATTATGAAGACCATCATTCTACATGGAGGAAGGAAGTTTATTCACAAGTGGAAGACATTCAAAACAGACACCAATCCTCCCAGGAATGGAGGTGGGGATGGACTGGTGGTGATGGATGCTGGTGGAGGACTGATGATTTTGGGCTTGTTTTGTAGCCACAGAACCTGGGCACCTCACATTCATTAGCCTGTTACACATTTGTACTTACATATATATTGTTACATATGTGTAGGTACACAATCATTAGAGCTGTAGATACTATGTACCAGTGTGTACTTATGTTGTGGTTACATTCTACAAACACATCTAATTACTAAGTAAGTACACAGGTATTAGGGACACAATATAAAGTGGGACCAAATTATCTGTTATAAACTGACCAAACAGCGCTGATGTAGAAAACCAGAAGTAACACTAACTACAGTATACCATGGTGCTGTGGTAGAAATAGCCAAATGTTATTACCTTATCAATTTCAGGATTTGCACAACCTTTTTAGAGAGAATTTCAAACACTTTTCAGTGACAGCACAACTATTTACAGCACTTTAAAGCTCTAAAAATGATCCAATTGAAAAGTTATTTTTTAATGGGATAACCAAATACATTTTGTGGTATTCAAACAATTAAATAATAATAAAAAAGAAATACATCAAATTACCAATATAACCAGTAGATGGCAGCAGAGGAGCACTTTTTGGCTTATAAGACATTAATTTTTATGTTTTGCTTTATATTTTGAAATTATAAATGTACTATTATATAGTATTAAATACTGAAGAGATCAATTGTTTTGCACCTTGTTTATGATTTAAGAAAAGTCACAAAATTGCATGAAAAACAATCTTTTCTTTAATTTGCAACTGAATCACACATCAAGAGAGTTTCTTAATCACTGAAGCTGCTGGTCAGTTCTGTATAATACTGTAGAAGAATAATGTCACACAGTGGCAGTTCTAGCTTGTGTGGAGACCTGGGTGAACCCTTCTGCCACCTCTAAATAAAATTCATTTTACATAAACTTTTACAAATTAAGGCAAATTAAATAAAAAATACCAGAAATCCCCATCCCCATAAAACTGCACTTTTTATTTTTTATTTTTTTTTTATTTATTTTGAAGTTGGACAGAAAAATAATGTTTGTTGTAATATGTGTAATAATGGGAAAACAAAAATAGAATAACATAAGTGATAATATTAGCCTATTTTAGTGAGTTTCAGGGTTCAGGGAATTTCAGGCTGTCCCTCCCGCTCCGGGCCGTGAAGGAGCGTTTCCTCGCCACATGGAACCGCGGCTTAATCTGCCTGCTCCCTACTCAGGTGAGCCAAACTCATGTCGGTCATTTCTGTCCCAATGCTCGCTGACTTTCACTCTCCAGCCTTCCTGTTTCCCCACGGAGCAATCTAAGGTAGTGTTCGTCATCACTCTATTGGTGAGTCAAGTGAGAGAGTAGGGAACGACCATGTGGGGCGACGCTTATCACGCAATGTAGAGCGCATGGTGAACGTCACTACCACTTGACTGCCACCTGGTGGTCGTTCAGAGTTTCAGGCTTCATTACAGTTTGGGGGAGCTGTTTTCCAAGTTTCAGCATTAATCGACTCTGGAAAGGAGGGCGACTTCATGGATTCCAGAATGGCAACACGTCTGGGGATTTCGGCCATTGCGCTGGCCAAACCTATTTCTGCCAGGACCCTTTGTGGCACCCATCTCCCTAATATTACCCATGCCACCAAATTCGTTACATTAACTTTGTCTGGTAATCATGCCGAGGAGATTAGATTTCTCCTTATTCACTCGCCCACCGCACCAGTGGTGTTGGGTCACACCTGGTTGGTTAAACATAACCCCCATATTAATTGGGCTCGCGGTTCTATTTTGGCTTGGAGCCCTTTCTGTTTAGCTCAGTGTTTGGGTGCTGCATTTTCCCAAGTCTTGTCCCGTTCTGTGTTGCAGGAGGAGCTGGTGAACCTGGCGCCCCTGTATTGACTATCGGGGGTTGAATGACATCATGGTAAAGAATCGTTATCCTTTGCCGTTGATGTCATCACCCTTCGAGCTCTTACAGGGGGCAACCATCTTTACGAAGTTGGACCTCCGCAGTGCTTATCACTTGGTTCGGATTAGGGAGGGGGATGAATGGAAGACCGCCTTTTACACCCATACGAGGCATTTTGAATATTTAGTTATGCCGTTTGGGCTTTCCAACTCCCCGGCGGCCTTTCAGGCACTCGATCGGTTAGTTTTTGTTTACATCGACGACATCCTGATCTTCTCCCAGAACGAGCGCAGTCATGTCCTGCACGTCAGGCGAGAGCTTTATTCGTCAAGTTGGAGAAGTGTGAGTTTCACGCACAGTCAGTTCTGTTCCTGGGCTTTGTTCTCTCGCCTGAAGGTATCTGAATGGATCTTGCCATGGTAAAGGCGGTTGCTGATTGGCCCACCCCAGATAGTCGTAGAGCGGTCCAGCGCTTTCTTGTTTATCACAACATTCACAAACAGTACACTATAAACTTCAGACACAACTCACTTCCTCTGACTGATCTCACCTCCACAAAGAAACCATTCTGTTGATCATCGCAGGCCCAAACTGTATTTGAGAGCCTTCAGATTCTATTTATTTCGGCTCCTATTTTATCTACCCCTGACCCATCTCGTCAGTTCATTGTGGAGGTGGATGTGTCTGAGGTGGGGGTTGGGGCAGTTTTATCTCAGAGATCATCTTCAGACGAGAAAATACATCCCTGCGCCTTCTTTTCTCATCGACTAACCCCGCGGAATGGAACTACGACATTGGGAATAGGGAGTTACTATCTGTCAAGCTGCCGCTGGAGGAGTGGCGTTACTGTTTAGAGGGAGTGGGGTTTCCGTTTATCATTTGGACTGATCATAAAAATCTAGAGTACACAAGAATAAGAATAAATTCAAGGCAGGCTCGCTGGGCATTATTTTTTGGTTGTTTCAGGTTTACCATTTTTTATCGCCCCGGCCATTAAGAATGGTAAACCTGACGCACTGTTGTGGGTCTTTGAGGCTGAGGCTAGTCCCACCCTCCCCGTGGCCATTCTGCATCCCGAACGGGTCCTACAGTGGGGCTACTCTTCTAGCCTTGCTTGCCACCCTGGAGCGACTCGTACTTGTAGGTTAATCAAGCAGCGGTTTTAGTGGCCGTCCGTGGCGCGGGATGCTTGACGGTTTGGGTCGGCCTGTCCGATTTGTGCTGTGTACATGGAATCCAATCGACCCCCAGCAGGGCTACTCCAGCTGTTGTCGGTCCCTTCGCGGCCCTGGTCACACATAGCGATGGACTTTGTTACCGGCTTGCCTCCATCTAGTGGCAAGACAGTAGTTCTCACTGTGGTGGACATGTTCTCAAAGGTGGTCCATTTTATTCCCTTCCCCAAATTGCCTTCAGCGAGGGAGACAGTGACTATTGTCTTAGATCATGTTTTCCGTATTCATGGCCTCCCGGTAAACGTGGTTTCTGACAGGGGTCCCCAGTTTGTGTCTATGTTTTGGACAGAGTTCTGTCGACGGCTGGGAGTGACTGCGAGCCTATCCTCCGGATGTCACCTGCAGACTAATGGTCAGGCTGAGCGTGCCAACCATTGGAGATTTGGAGAGTGTTCTGCGCTGTGTGGCATCTGCTGAACCGTCATCTTGGAGTTCCAAGTTAACCATGGTAGAGTATTCACATAACTCCCTGCCGGTCTCGTCTACGGGTTTGTCTCCCTTCCAGTGCTGTTTAGGCTACCAGCCCCCATTATTTCCCTCTCAAGAATCTGATGCTGTTGTTCCTTCCACGCATGCGTTCATTCAGAGATGCCTCCGTACATGGAGGATTGCCAGAGAAGCCCTCACTCGGACTGGCGAGAGGAACAAGGCATTGGTGGACCGTGACCGTACTAAGCCCCCACTTTACGTGTGTGGTCAGAGAGTCTGGTTGTCTGCTAAGGACATTAACCTCAGACTGCCCTCAAGTAAACTGGGACCCAAATTTGTTGGACCGTTTATTATCGCCAAGGTGCTCAGTCTGGTGTCGGTGCGGCTCAAATTGCCCCCTCAGTTTAAGAAGATTCAGTTTTCCATGTTTATAAGATCAAACCCCCTTTCACTCGTCCCTTCAGCCCCTGACCTCCGCCCCTCTGCTTCCTAGGCTCATCGAGGGGCCAGCCCTGTGCGGTGGCTCATTGATGTGAGGCATAGGGGTAGAGGTCACCAATATCTGGTAGACTGGGAGGGTTATGGTCCGGAGGAGAGATGCTGGATTCCGGCTCACGATATTCTGGATCGTGCTCTCATTGATTAGTCTCATCAGTGTCATGGTGAGTCCTCCAGGGATGCCATGAGGCATTCCTGAGGCAGGGGGTACTGTCACAGTGCAGGGTGCCTTCTCGGCTTTCCCTGTGGTCTGTGTTGTCCTGTCATGTTCGGTAGCTCGTGGTCTGGGCAATCAGCGTTGATCGTGGCGGGGGTGCGCAGATCATGAGCTGATTCTCCCCCACCTGTCCCTCATTCCCCCACTCCCTTATATGTCTCTGCCTTTCTGTCTGTCATCGTGAGTAGATTGTTTTGTCCTTGTCCATGTTTTGTGTAGTGTTCAAACATCACTGTCTGACCCTCTGTTCTCCTGTTATCAAGGACTCGTAGTACAGAGATCCGGCAGCTCAACATTCAATTATTGTTTATGTTATTTTTTGTTTTGTGGTGAGAATAAAGATTCTCCTTTTCACTACTCTGCATCTGAGTCCTCTGTCTATCCCACACCCTGACACTATGTTACTTAATTAAACATGGACTGATTCTTACATCCTCTCTTTTTGATATAAGAACTGATATGTTTTGCAGGCTGAGAAAAGAAGTTTTTAAATCTAAACCCTAAATTAAAAAAAATAAATAAATTAAAAAGAGGGGAGGGGGCGAAATGAAAATGTTTTGAAATGAAAATGTTTTGAAATGTAAAATGTTTTGAAATGTTCAGACAGTCACTGTGTTCAGATATAGAGATAAATATGCATTGTTGCAATTGTGAAGAAAAAAAGGAAGGGTGTAACAATGTGGTTGTTATTTGACTCATGTTGCAGCACAGACCTTGGCTGTTTCTCAATTCCAAGAACGCAAAGAACGGACTTGCGTTCTCGTGGAGACCGGTCTTGCTAAGCTTCCTTGGAAGAACGAACTCGGAAGGACGCGAGAACACACCCATTACGAGTATTGAGATGTGCTGCGTTCTTGCTTAACGGACCGCATAATCACAGCATAAGTAGCGGCCAATGAACCATAAATATAACATAACATTACAAACAAATTTCATAACTTATTAAAACATTTATACTATTATAGATATTATTTACATATAATTGTATAACGTTTTATTTTACAGTGTTATTTGTTTAACCTATGACTATGTTAAGATTCATTTTATTGTGCCAATAAAAAAAATACTGCAGACTTTCTCCAGGTCTCATATCTTTATTAAAATTAAGTAAAACAAAAACGATAAATGTTTATTTTTTAAGAGCCATCAAGCATTTGCGAGAGCGAGTTTTTAAAGCTTACAGGCTTCCGTACACCGGCCGCGCGCAGCGTCTTCTGTGATTTCTAACGGCTCGATTCTATCAAGTCTGCACTCGATGCATCCTCGATATCAAGAACACATCCGGGCACTTCCAAGATCCCTAAATAACTCATATCTAGAAAAATCCAATTTAACTACTAATGTTAATGATGACGTATAGCGAGAACACAAGGACGCAAGATCGCTAAAGAACGCATATTGAGAAACAGCCCCTGTTGTATGTTGCACTGGGAGAAGTGAATGATGTTCAGTAAAACAGTCACAGACATATAGCAGTGGTTTGTTTGTTTGTTTGTTTGTTTTATTTATAAAGTGCGATTTAATACAACAGCAGTTGCCCAAAGTGCTGTACAACAAACTTCAATCTAATAGCAATAATACATAAAACAAATAATGCAAAAATAACATACATACACAATTAGTCCAAGTGCAAAATAAAACATGCCTCCGGACCTAATCAAGGTTAAAAGCACGGGATAATAAATTAGATTTTAAGTGAGCTTTAAAAATAGATATTGATGGAGCCATTCTGATATGCAAAGGTAATATGTTCCACAGTTTAGGTGCAGCAACTGAGAAAGCCCGATCACCCCTAAGTTTCAGTCTGGATCTGGGAATTGTTAAGAGCAGTTGATCAGAGGACCTAAGAGATCTAGCAGATGTGTGCCATTTTAACAAGCCAGCAAGGTATGTTGGAGCTAGGCCATTTAATGATTTAAAAACAAATAATAAAAGTTTGTATTCAATTCTGAAATGTACCGGCAACCACTCAAGCGACAATAAAATTGGTGTAATATGCTCATGCTTGCATGTACATGTCAGTAGTCTAGCGGCCCCGTTCTGGACTGCCTGCAAACGCAGCAGCGCTGTCTGACTGACTTCTACATAAAGAGAGTTAAAATAGTTAAGACGTAAAAAAATGAAGGCATGAATGACTTTCTCAAGATCATTAATAGAAAGAAAAATCTTTACTTTCACCAAAAGTCTCAGATTAAAAAAAATGGGATTTGACAACAGCGTTTATTTGTTTATCAAATTTAAAAGCTTTTTCAAATAATACAACCAGATTCCTCACAACTGCCTTATTATATGGGGCCATTGAACCAAAACTAAGGTTAGGAGGCACAAAATTATCGGATGGCCCAAACATAATAATCTCTGTTTTTTATCATTAAGTTTTAAAAAAATTAGGGACATCCAGCTTTTTATGTCATTCAGACAGGCTAGGAGGGGAGTTAAAGCACTCTTATTATTTTGTTGCAGTGGCAGATAAATTTGTGTATCGTTAGCATAGCAATGAAAGTAGACACCATGCTTCTTGAAAATAGATCACAAGGAAGCATATATAATGAAAACAAGAGAGGAGCAAGAATGGACCCTTGAGGAACCCCACAAGTCTGGTCTGAGTTATTTATTCACTCTAGCGAAAGAATGAGATGGAAACATGGATGCTTGTGATGTGCTTGTGAACTGCATTTAATTTGATTCATACAGGGTCCAGTTACTAGGTTATGATGTTATTTAGGTTTTTATTCATATTATATTTGTGTTGGGTTAATTGGAGTTTATGTTTGACATAAATATCAATGCACTTCTCCAGACATTGTTTCAAACAGACTTTCCAGTGCAAACGGATGTAATGCAATTCTATTTCCTGCCAATACAGAATGAAGAATTAATGTTACAGATTCTCTTGACTGCTAACACACTATAACTGATTTATTTGGCCCAATTTTCCAAACCATTCATTCAGTTTATGAAACATAGACTTATTTATCAAAACATTTAAAACATTTTATCTGTTTTCACACATTTTCCAATTTGCTGAATGTTTTCTGCAAAATTCTACAAAAAAGAGCCCTGCACAGGTTTAACCATGTAATCATTCACAATACACAAACACACAATATAATTACCTCAAGCATCACAATATGAACTAAAATAACACACATTTATTCATGTGTGAACATACAGTAGCAAAACTGATGACACACAGGTCAGAATCTCAGGATGATATAAAAAGGAGCACAGCTGATTATGTGAAAGTACTTCTTACATGCACTTTATTTTATTCAGAACTGAGAGATGACTCTATATTCTATTGTGTTCATATGAAATTCTTTGGTATTTGACCTTTTCCTTTCTAGAGCTTTTCATCTAGTGTACTGTAAAATCTCTGTACAGCAGTGTAATGAAAATAATATTTTCCTTTAGCTAATTTTAAAAAATGATTTCGATATTTTTTTTTTCCAAAAAGGTTTTTATTAAATGAAAAATTAGTCTTATTAAATGAACTGTTATTTATAAGCAAGTCCGATTTAATAAATTATTTTTTAAATAATTCAATTAAAACAATTCGTTCAAAATGGCTAATTCAACTACGTCGGTTTCAAACGGCAAGCGTGAGTGGCGTATGAGCAGTGTGTATTTTTTTATTTTTATTTTTGCTTGCATGTTAATCAATGAGTGCATTCACACACACCGGCAGCAGGAGCAGCGCGTGAGCATCAAGCAGGAGTGTCGCGTGAGCAGCAGTGAAGCGGGGGTTTCGGCGCCGAGTCTATTTTTGCTTCACTGCTGATGCTCAATTAAAGTGACAGCACACTTTTTATGGACAAAATAAACATGATTTCACACAAAACATGCTAAAAAAAAATTTAAAAAATGTTTTTACATGAATTGGAGTATGTCAGGGAAGAAAAAATTAAGAATCAAAAAAAAATTTATAGAAGATTTACCTATTTTAACTTTTTTAATTGCCATATAGGCAAATTATAACTTAAAACAGTTTATCAAACTCACAACGAACAATTCATCTTGCTAAGGATCTTAAGTTACAATGGAGTAAATACAAGAATTTCATTATTCCTACCACTGACAGCTTCTGTAAATATTGTGTTCTGTAAATATTTCACTTACAATTGTCGTGACAAACTTATGTCTTTTATTTATTTTCAGTTCCATGGTTACAGAAACGGAGCTATAGACACAATAAATGCACATAAAACATACTGACATCTTCAATATTCGACCAAAAAAAAATATATATATATATGTTATGTACGCTCAGCGTGTCCACCTCGGTTAGATCGCACCTTTTCATTTTTTAAATCTCTATGAAGTCTTTATGAACAAATAATGACTTAAACATAATATTCTCACTTAACAACTAGCTAAAATAGAATGAATAAGTATATTGCTCCAGGTCTTCAGTTATAACAACAGACAACAAGGCACAAATTACAAACAAGGACACAAGACGAACAAAAACACAAAACAATCGTATAAATCATATTGACAGCTTCTAAGAAAAATATTAAGATTTAAATTATGATTGGCTAGAAACTCATATAGCCTTTTTTCAGCTCTACATAAATACATTTTGAGATTCTTAGCCTAACGAGTAGTTAAAATCCAACAAATAATTCACATTCCTTCCAATCAGCTACAAAAACAGAGCTTAATCACAAGTAATTTACTTCTCAGAAATGGGCTTTATGTACTTCTCAGAAATATACTTAAAATTACATTTAAGTTTACCTGAATTATACTTACAAAAAAGTCTAAATATATTTGAGCTATACTTGTGCTCCTAGAATCCGTGTTTTCATTGTTATATGGTAGAGGGCGCTAGTACACATCTTCTGTACAGAATTTCCATACAAAAACACAAGTGAAGAAGAAAAAGAAACAACAGACTAACACAGACTAACACATGTAATCTAACACAATCATCTGACATGAAACAGCATCAAAACTGTAACGTTATGGAATAAAATGTCAAGCGATGAAGAGGTAATAATCACAGTCAAGCTTTGGGGTGTTGATCGACTCCATCTACGTTTTGATTATCATTCTGAATCCAATTCATAGTCTTTTTTCAGCTTTTTATTCAAAATGTTATTTCTTTATTTTTTATGAAACTTACCCAAATTAAAATATTTTAAAAAAGAATGCATAAAGCTAGAATAGCTTTGAGACTTGAACCCACAACCTTAGGGTTAGGACTCAAACTCTCTAACAATTAGGCCACGACTTCCCCACCTAAAGGGCATTCTAACTGTATTCTTACAGGCTTCATCGTGCAGTGAATGCTTTTGGACTCTCAAGTCAGTGACTCGATATGTCAGCTCTACTATCGTCTCTCAATCAGTCACACATACAGCACAATAACATAATGTCGGGGAATGTCTTTAAATTATAAACAAGGAAAAATTATACCTTTTCTGTTGTCTTCTTTTTAAAGAACTTCAAAAGTTGCACTTGAACCATTTTGTGCGAAAAATGACGAAAACTTGTGTGATGGTTTTATACTCATAAGATACCTTTTGATTTGTAGTAGGTCTAAAGAAACAAAGTGGAAAGCTCAAATGTATGTTTTTTTGTGGGAAAATATAAAGGTGAAATGTGCATTGTTTTGACAATAGAAAAAAAAGAATAACATTTGTGCATTAATGAAAAAATATAATTTATTGATAAAGCTTTATTGAATTACAGTGCGAAAAAAAGACACTGAACAATTGCTGGGGATTATATGTGACACAGACACGTTTGTTCCTGTCTCCTCAATTTTTCCTGATTTTACAGGGACTTTCTAATCTGCCAACATGGCCTTCTGCACAGGGCCTGTAACAACTGCAAACCACAGAAACTGGAATCCAGGCAGAAGAACGTGGACTTGGAGTTGCTGTTTTGTTATAGATTTTGAATTTTGCAGTAACATTTATTAGCTCGCACTAAAAAGCTTATTATAGCTAAAGTTATTCAGCCAAGAGATGTTTATTATTATTATTTGTAAATACCTTACATTTACACTTTTTTGACCGTGAAAAAGACTCAAATAAGTATTTAGCAAATATTTGAAGACCACATTGTGAATGTATATTTATGCATGTCTGACATAAAAACATGTTGCAGCATGATGTACAAACCTGATTCCAGAAAAGTTGGGACACTGTACAAATTGTGAATAAAAACAGAAAGCAATGATGTGGAAGTTTCAATATTTTATTCAGAATACAACATAGATGACATATCAAATGTTTAAACTGAGAAAATGTATAATTTTAAGGGAAAATAAGTTGTTTTTAAATTTCATGGCATCCACATATCTCAAAAAAGTTGGGACAAGGCCATGTTTACCACTGTGTGGCATCCCTCTTCTTTTTATAACAGTCTGTAAACATCTGGGGACTGAGGAGACAAGTTGCTCAAGTTTAGGATTGCTCAAGTTGCTCAAGAATTGTCCCATTCTTGTCTAATACAGGCTTCTAGTTGCTCAACTGTCTCAGGTCTTCTTTGTCGAATCTTCCTCTTTATGATGCACCAAATGTTTTCTATGGGTGAAAGATCTGGACTGCAGGCTGGCCATTTCAGTACCCGGATCCTTCTTCTACACAGCCATGATGTTGTAATTGATGGAGTATGTTGTCTGGCATTGTCATGTTGGAAAATGCAAGGTCTTCCATGAAAGAGACGTCTGGATGGGAGCATATGTTGTTCTAGAACTTATTCTAGAATATATCTTTCAGCATTGATGGTGCATTTCCAGATGTGTAAGCTGCCCATGGCACACGCACTCATGCAACCCCATACCATCAGAGATGCAGGCTTCTGAACTGAGCGCTGATAACAACTTGAGTTGTCCTTGTCCTCTTTAGTCCGGATGACATGGTGTCCCAGTTTTCCAAAAAAGAACTTCAAATTTTGATCCGTCTGACCACAGAACAGTTTTTCACTTTGCCACAGTCCATTTTAAACGATCCTTGGCCCAGAGAAAACGCCTGCGCTTCTGGATCATGTTTAGATATGGCTTCTTTTTTGACCTATAGAGTTTTAGCCAGCAACGGTGAAAGGCACGTTGGATTGTGTTCACCGACAATGTTTTCTGGAAGTATTCCTGAGCCCATGTTGTGATTTCCATTACTGTAGCATTCCTGTATGTGATGCGGTGCCGTCTAAGGTTTCGAAGATCATGGGCATCCAGTATGGTTTTCTGGCCTTGACCCTTATGCACAGAGATTGTTCCAGATTCTCTGAATCTTTGGATGATATTATGCACTGTAGATGATGATAACTTTAAACTCTTTCCAACTTTTCTCTGAGAAACTTCTTTCTGATATTAATCCAGTATTTTTCACCGCAGCATTGGGGGAATTGGTGATCCTCTGCCCATCTTGACTTCTGAGAGACACTGCCACTCTGAGAAGCTCTTTTTATACCCAATCATGTCACCAATTGACCTAATAAGTTGCAAATTGGTCCTCCAGCTGTTCCTTATATGTACATTTAACTTTTCCGGCCTCTTATTGCTACCTGTCCCAACTTTTTTGGAATGTGTAGCTCTCATGAAATCCAAAATGAGCCAATATTTGGCATGTCATTTCAAAATGTCTCACTTTCAACATTTTATACATTATCTATTTTCTATTGTGAATAAAATATAAGTTTATGAGAGTTGTAAATTAATCCATTCCTTTTTTACTCACAATTTGTACAGTGTCCCAACTTTTTTGGAATCGGGTTTGTAGGTGGAAATACAATCATTCATATATATTTTAAAAGTAAGGATTTAATATTATATTTTATGTATTCAGTACAGTACTGAAAAAGATCCTTCAAAACTGTATGCAAATATGCATTAAATTCATAGAGATAAAGATGAATCTTCCCATAATCTGGCCTGTTATTGTAGAGTATTTTATACTATTGTATTAATCTCTATTTCCTCTGGCTGCTGCGAGTCCTTCCTCCCTGCAAAATAATTCAACACAAAAGCATTAACTGAGCTCTCATGAGTGCAGATTGTTCAGATCAATGTGAATCATCTGAAAAACTCACCAGCTCTTCTTGCACAGATGATCTGAAGAAGAATCACAGTAGGAGCAGCAAACACTGCAGTCTTAAGAATGATCAAAATCTCTACAGGAAAGATGGACAGATGAACAGAATCAAGACTTTGTGAATGAAATCAAAGGTATAAAATGATGATCAGTTCTTCAGATTGACTGTTTCAGCATTAATGAACTGATGTACCTCTGAATAATGATCCAGCAGAAATACAGACTTCAGTTTCTCCTGGATCTGTGATCATATATGTTAGTTTAGTTAAAGCATAATGAACATAAAAATAAACATCTTAATACTTAAAGCAACACTATGTAACTTTTTCTGTGTTCACATTTTGCGAAATGCATACAATGAGTACATCATAAATTCATCTACCAAACCACCTTTTTTGTCTTATCCCAAATCACTATGGTACATTTATAATAAGTGATTATTTTTTACTATTGTAGCCTGTTCGGCTCATCACCGCTGCGGAGTACCACATGCCTGCGTGAATTGCCATAGACATAAACTTGGAGAAGTAGCTCCGGTTCGAATGTTCTTCCACAGGATGCGTGCAGTTTTGTTTATTAACCGCTACAGTGCCAACATTTACATAGTGTTGCTTTAAGCTTCGTGTCACAAAAATCATAAATACATACCAGACCTGTGTGAACTATATTACAGTTTTTCTCGATTGCTAACACAATTCATGAAACAATTCACCATTTTCTCACAAATATAAACACAATCTCAAAACTATACACAAATTTGTACAAACTTCAAACTTCCTGGTCAAAATCAAATATTTTAGTCAAAAACATGTTCTCTTTTGTCAGAAAGACCTTTGGCCTCAGATGACACACAAATCTGTCAAATACACACACTACTTCGCTGCCTAGAGAACACAAGTGAGATCAGAAACCTCCTTTTGGGAAACAGGAATCCTTTTGCTAATAAATGACTTTTAGAGTATATGACATGAATAGAGTGGTGCAGGTGCAGATACAGTAAAATACAGCAATAAACGAAAAATTTACTTTTGTTAAACTACTGTAAAGAGATCGTAAAGTAGATGAAAAGCACTAGA
This sequence comes from Cyprinus carpio, assembly GCF_018340385.1. Classification (NCBI taxonomy): domain Eukaryota; kingdom Metazoa; phylum Chordata; class Actinopteri; order Cypriniformes; family Cyprinidae; genus Cyprinus; species Cyprinus carpio. Next base: position 1,857,442 of record NC_056574.1, on the reverse strand, counting down.
AGAGAAAAGTTCAAAAACCAAACACCAGAATATACTGTCAGTTATTGTAAATAAATTAATTAATTTACTCATTCATACATTCATTCAGCATCCTCTGCCAAATCTCATTACAGTATTGGTAGTATCCTTACAGTATTTGTTATAGCAGTTTCTTAGTCTTCTGACAAAAGAGTTCTCTGCCTCTAGACAGTCGACTCTCAGTTCTGCACAAATACATTTGAGGACTACTTGGCTACAAATCAGTTCAACAGTAATGAGTTTGAGAGTGTACAACATGTGTTACTGTATTTGCTGTACATAGAATAATGAAAGTTTTCTCCTCTTAAGTACTGTAATGATATTGTGTGTGTGTTGTGTAATTAGTATTGAAACCCTGTAATGAGTCTGTAGACCAATTTCCCTCAGGTTCAGTCCATGCAGAAGAACCTGCTCAACTATAGTGTTTGTATTTCATCAGGAACAAATGACCTTTGACCTCATCCCCTTCATTTTCCTTTTCTCCTCCAATTCCTCTTCGTCTCCCACTACCAGGATACATTTTCCTGGTAGTTAGAAAATGGTTAGAAAATGGTGAGTAATGTGGTGAGAAAAAATAAAACATTTCATAGGGCCCTAAACATGTCATTTTTGTTAAACTTTTAGTAAACTGGAGTGAAAATGTATAGGATTTATGATTTTAATTAATTAGACATGCTTTTTAATTAATACAATTTAATTTAACTATTAAAAAGGAGTTGAGAAAAATTATCAATTAACAATCCAGAAAAAAACTGAATTTAGAAAAAATAAAACAAAATTTAGCAAAAAATAAAATGGATTATATAGGCTGCGTGGATTAAATAGGGCCTTCAAACTATCCCTTAGCCTTGCCGTGTCCCCCAGTTTGGGAACCACTGCTTTGTTCTTTTAAATTAATACATTTATCATACACACTCACCTAAAGGATTATTAGGAACACCTGTTCAATTTCTCATTAATGCAATTATCTAATCAACCAATCACATGGCAGTTGCTTCAATGCATTTAGGGGTGTAGTCCTGGTCAAGACAATCTCCTGAACTCCAAACTGAATGTCAGAATGGGAAAGAAAGGTGATTTAATGCAATTTTGAGCGTGGCATGGTTGTTGGTGCCAGACGGGCCGGTCTGAGTATTTCACAATCTGCTCAGTTACTGGGATTTTCATGCACAACCATTTCTAGGGTTTTACAAAGATTGGTGTGAAAAGGGAAAAAAACATCCAGTATGCGGCAGTCCTGTGGGCGAAAATGCCTTGTTGATGCTAGAGGTCAGAGGAGAATGGGCCGACTGATTCAAGCTGATAGAAGAGCAACTTTGACTGAAATAACCACTCGTTACAACCGAGGTATGCAGCAAAGCATTTGTGAAGCCACAACACGCACAAGCCTTGAGGCGGATGGGCTACAACAGCAGAAGACCCCACCGGGTACCACTAATCTCCACTACAAATAGAAAAAAAAAGAGGCTACAATTTGCACTAGCTCACCAAAATTGGACAGTTGAAGACTGGAAAAATGTTGCCTGGTCTGATGAGTCTCGATTTCTGTTGAGACATTCAGATGGTAGAGTCAGAATTTGTCATAAACAGAATGAGAACATGAATCCATCATGCCTTGTTACCACTGTGCAGGCTAGTGGTGGTGGTGTAATGGTGTGGGGGATGTTTTCTTGGCACACTTTAGGCCCCTTAGTGCCAATTGGGCATCGTTTTAATGCCACGGCCTACCTGAGCATTGTTTCTGACCATGTCCATCCCTTTATGACCACCATGTACCCATCCTCTGATGGCTACTTCCAGCAGGATAATGCACCATGTCACAAAGCTCGAATCATTTCAAATTGGTTTCTTGAACATGACAATGAGTTCACTGTACTAAAATGGCCCCCACAGTCACCAGATCTCAACCCAATAGAGCATCTTCGGGATGTGGTGGAACGGGAGCTTCGTGCCCTGGATGTGCATCCCACAAATCTCCATCAACTGCAAGATGCTATCCTATCAATATGGGCCAACATTTCTAAAGAATGCTTTCAGCACCTTGTTGAATCAATGCCACGTAGAATTAAGGCAGTTCTGAAGGCGAAAGGGGGTCAAACACAGTATTAGTATGGTGGTCCTAATAATCCTTTAGGTGAGTGTACATATATATAGATATATATATATATATATATATATATATATATATATATATATATATATATATATAAATATATATATTGTGACGTGTGTCCCGAAGCCTCATCAGCGTCGCCCTGGAAACGCACGAGGAGCACCTGGAAACCTCATCACCGGCTGATCGGTCACGGCTTCCGACAATCAAGCCGCCGCCACTGACACACAAGTGGGTGATCACTCCAGAAGACTGGATGCTAACGCTGTTCTTCGTGTTCCCCTACAGACAGCCCGTGACCGATCAGCACCCCACGCACGGACACGCCTCACCTGGAACACCACCACGATCAGCGCACCAGCACTTCCCACTTCCGACCACTAACGTTTGTTTTGTTGTAATAAATCCACCCTCCGGGGCCTTACTTTGCACTCCTCGCTCTCATGTGATTCTTCACCCCGTTACAATATATATATATGTATATATATATATATATATATACAGTACAGGTCAAAAGTTTGGAAACATTACTATTTTTAATGTTTTTGAAAGAAGTCTCTTCTGCTCATAAAGCCTGCATTTATTTGATCAAAAATACAGAATAAACAGTAATATTGTGAAATATTATTACAACTTAAAATAATAGTTTTCTATGTGAATATACTTTAAAAAAATAATTTATTCCTGTGATGCAAAGCTGAATTTTCAGCACCATTACTCCAGCCTTCAGTGTCACATGTAACATCCAGTCTATCACATGATCATTTAGAAATCATTCTAATATTCTGATTTATTATGAGTGTTGGAATACAGTTCTGCTGTCTAATATATTTGATGAATAAAAGGTTAAAAAGAACTGCATTTATTCAAAATAAATTAAAAAATCTAATAATATATATTCTAATAATATATTTTCTTTACTATAATTTTTTATCAATTTAACACATCCTTGCTGAATAAAAGTATTGATTTTATTTTAAAAAAAAAGAAAGAAAAAAAATTACTGACCCCAAATTACTGACCAGTAGTGTATATTGTTATTACAAAATATTTATATTTTAAAAACATAGCTTCTTTTTTTTTTTTACTTTTCATCAAATTCATCAAATTATCCTAAAAAAAGTATCACATGTTCTGAAAAAATATTAAGCAGCAGAACTGTTTCCAACTTTGATAATGAATCATCATGTGATAATGATCCTAAAAATTCAGCTTTGCATCACAGAAATAAATGATAATTTAAAGTATAAAAAATTTAAAAACAATTATTTTAAATTGTAATAATATATCACAATATTACATTTTTTTTTCTGTATTTTTGATCAAATAAATGCAGGCTTGATGAGCAGAAGAAACTTCTTTCAAAAACATTAAAAATAGTAATGTCTCCAAACTTTTGACCTGTACTGTATATACAGGTCCTTCTCAAAAAATTAGCATATTGTGAAAAAGTTCATTATTTTCCATAATGTAATTATAAAAATTAAACTTTCATATATTTTAAGATTCATTGCACACCAACTGAAATATTTCAGGTCTTTTATTGTTTTAATACTGATGATTTTGGCATACAGCTCATGAAAACCCAAAATTCCTATCTCAAAAAATTAGCATATCATGAAAAGGTTCTCTAAACGAGCTATTAACCTAATCATCTGAATCAACTAATTAACTCTAAACACCTGCAAAAGATTCATGAGGCTTTTAAAAACTCCCACCCTGGTTCATTACTCAAAACCGCAATCATGGGTAAGACTGCCGACCTGACTGCTGTCCAGAAGGCCATCACTGACACTCTCAAGTGAGAGGGTAAGACACAGAAAGAAATTTCTGAACGAATAGGCTCTTCCCAGAGTGCTGTATCAAGGCACCTCAGTGGGAAGTCTGTGGGAAGGAAAAAGTGTGGCAAAAAACGCTGCACAACGAGAAGAGGTGACCGGACCCTGAGGAAGATTGTGGAGAAGGACCGATTCCAGACCTTGGGGGACCTGCGGAAGCAGTGGACTGAGTCTGGAGTAGAAACATCCAGAGCCACCGTGCACAGGCGTGTACTTTTGAACCAGAAACAGTGGCAGAAGCACCTGACCTGGGCTACAGAGAAGCAGCACTGGACTGTTGCTCAGTGGTCCAAAGTACTTTTCTCGGATGAAAGCAAATTTTGCATGTCATTCGGAAATCAAGGTGCCAGAGTCTGGAGGAAGACTGGGGAGAAGGAAATGCCAAAATGCCTGAAGTCCAGTGTCAAGTACCCACAGTCAGTGATGGTCTGGGGTGCCATGTCAGCTGCTGGTGTTGGTCCACTGTGTTTTATTCAGGGACAGGGTCAATGCAGCTAGCTATCAGGAGATTTTGGAGCACTTCTTGCTTCCATCTGCTGAAAAGCTTTATGGAGATGAAGATTTCGTTTTTCAGCACGACCTGGCACCTGCTCACAGTGCCAAAACCACTGGTAAATGGTTTACTGACCATGGTATTACTGTGCTCAATTGGCCTGCCAACTCTCCTGACCTGAACCCCATAGAGAATCTGTGGGATATTGTGAAGAGAAAGTTGAGAGACACAAGACCCAACACTCTGGATGAGCTTCAGGCCGCTATCGAAGCATCCTGAGCCTCCATAACACCTCAGCAGTGCCACAGGCTGATTGCCTCCATGCCACGCCGCATTGAAGCAGTCATTTCTGCAAAAGGATTCCTGACCAAGTATTGAGTGCATAACTGAACATAATTATTTGAAGGTTGACTTTTTTTGTATTAAAAACACTTTTCTTTTATTGGTCGGATGAAATATGCTATTTTTTTGAGATAGGAATTTTGGGTTTTCATGAGCTGTATGCCAAAATCATCAGTATTAAAACAATAAAAGACCTGAAATATTTCAGTTGGTGTGCAATGAATCTAAAATATATGAAAGTTTAATTTTTATCATTACATTATGGAAAATAATGAACTTTTTCACAATATGCTAATTTTTTGAGAAGGACCTGTATATATATATATATATATATATATATATATATATACATATATATACACTCCTGAACAAAATCTTGAGACCAGGGGATGCATTGCAAGTTTTACACATTTCGCACTAGTGGATCATAACCGGGTTGTAAGTGCTGCTTCAAAATGCCAAAAGAAGAAACAGGAGCAAGAGACAAAAAATAGAGAGTAGGCAATTTATTGAAAACTGCATTTAAACTCAAACAGGCTGTTCATCAGCTGATCAAAAGTTAAAGACCATAGCCATAAAAAAGGTCAAATCTGCACAAAAATATGGCTTTCATGTCATTGTTCTTCAAGCAGTCATACTGTCAAGATCTCCTGATGGCAAAGGCAATAAGGCTTTCTCTCTTTGAACGTGGCAGGATTGTTGAGCTGCACAAGCAAGGCCTCTCGCAACGCGCCATCGCTGCCGAGGTTGGACACAGTAAGACAGTCATTTTACATTTCTTAAAAAATCCTGAGAGTTATGGGACATAAAAGTCAAGTGGTAGACCCAAAAAGATTTCACCTGCACTGAGCCGCAGGATCCGACGGGTTGTCCGTGAAGACACAGGTCGATCCTCAACCCAAATTAAGGCCCTTACTGATGCTGACTGCAGCCCAATAACCATAAGACGTCATCTGCTAGAGAAGGGTTTCAAGAACAAAAAACGTCTTCAAAGGCCACGTCTCCTCCCACGACACAAACTTGCCCATTTGAATTTGCAAGGGAGCACCAAACATGGGACATTGAAAGGTGGAAGAAAGTTTTATTCTCTGACGAGAAAAAATTTAACCTGGACGGTCCTGATGGCTTCCAACGTTACTGGCATGACAAGGAGATCCCACCTGAGATGTTTTCTACGCGGCACAGTGAAGGAGGCTTCATCAAGATCTGGGGTGCTTTTTCCTTCAATGGGAAAATGGAGCTTCAGGTTGTGCAGGGGCATCAAACAGCGACTGGCTATGTGGATCTGTTGCAGCGGGCCCCCGTCTGTGCGGTAATGACTGGGTCTTTCAACAGGACAACGCTGCAATTCACAACGCCCGCCTGGCGAAGGACTTCTTCCAGGAGAATAACGTTGCTCTTTTGGACCATCCTGCTTGTTTCCCTGATCTAAATCCCATTGAGAACATTTGGGGATGGATGGCAAGGAAAGTTTACAAAAACGGACGTCAGTTCCAGACGTGGATGCCCTTCGTGAAGCCATCTTCACCACATGGATCAACATTCCCACCAGCCTCCTGGAAACAGTCGCATCAAGCATGCCGAAACGAGAGTTTGAAGTGATCAACAAGAACGGTGGGGCTACTCACTACTGAGTCCTTTTTTGACACTTTCAGTTCTGTTGTGCGTTTATTTTTGGGCTATGGTCTTAAACTTTTGGTCAGCTGATGAACAGCCTGTTTGAGTTTAAATGCAGTTTTCAATAAATTGCCTAGTCTCTATTTTTTGTCTCTTGCTCCTGTTTCTTCTTTTGGCATTTTGAAGCAGCACTTACAACCTGGTTATGATCAACTTGTGCGAAGTGTGTAAAACTAGCAATGTATCCCCTGGTTTAAGATTTTGTTCAGGAGTGTATATATATATATATATTATTAAAGTGGAAATCAGTTTACTAAATAATAAACTTGACTGACTGCTACTTTAAAGGGATATTATTTGTGTTGTTTATTATCTATTTTTATGTATACTATATAATTTTGTGGGGACCTCATGATTCGTCTCTGCTTTTTGTAGATGATGTTGTCATGTTGGCTGCATCGGGCCAGGACCTTCAGTGTGCACTGGGACGGTTTGCAGCCGAGTGTGAAGCGGCTGAGATGAGAATCAGCACCTCCAAGTCCGAGGCCGGAATCGGACAGCCGGAAAAGGATGGCATGTCCCCTTCAGGTTGGTGGACAGCTCCTGCCTCAAGTGGAGGAGTTCAAGTATCTTGGGGTCTTGTTCACGAGTGAGGGAACGATGGAGCGGGAGATTGACAGGCGGATAAGTGCAGCTTCTGCAGTGATGCCGACGATGTACCTGTCTGTCGTTTTAAAGAAGGAGCTGAGCTGCAAGGCGAAGCTCTCGATTTACCGGTCGATCTACGTTCCTACTCTCACCTATGGTCATGAGCTGTGGGTCATGACCGAAAGGACAAGATCCCGGATATAGGCGGCCGAAATGAGCTTTCTCAGTAGGGTGGCTGGGCGCTCCCTTAGAGATATGGTGAGGAGCTCGGCCACTCGGGAGGAGCTCAGAGTAGAGCCGCTGCTCCTCCACATCGAAAGGAGTCAGCTGAGGTGGCTCGGGCATCTGTTCCGGATGCCTCCTGGAAGCCTTCCTGGGGAGGTGTTCCAGGTACGTCCCACCGGGAGGAGGCCCCAGGGAAAACCGAGAACACGCTGGAGGGACTATGTCTCTCGGCTGGCCTGGGAATGCCTCGGTATTCCTCCAGAAGAGCTGGAGGAAGTGTCTAGGGAGAGGGAAGTCTGGGCGTCTCTGCTTAGACTGCTGCCCCCGCGACCTGACCCCGGATAAGCGGAAGAAGATGGATGGATGGAGATGTTTAATTTCATAAAGTACGATTTGATTTCAAAGAGCACCTTCATTTTTTTTGCATTTTTGTGTGTTTTCAGTTGAATAAAAGACTTTTTCCCTATATATTTCATCATTGAGGATTTCTTTAAAAAAAGTTTAAAAATCTTGATTCGTCTCGTCTCGTTCTCATGAACCCAGTCTTGTGTCTCGTCTCGTGGGATAAGTGTCTTGTCACACCCCAGAAACCATACTTGACCACACATCCTCCGGTCTTCCTTAATTGGCGATTAAAAAAAAAACAAAAACATTTTGTTTGCCTTTTTATGTCCATTCATGTAATTATTATTATTATTATTATTATTATTATTATTATTATTTTTTTTAAACTTAGTCCCGGTGTCCTCTACAGAAGACAGCATAATAGACCAGTAAAATATAATTTTGCAAAAATTAATTTTTTCGATTTTTTCTTATGCTCCTAACAATGTAATGGTATGAAAAAAATACAAACTTTATATATACATGCACATACAGTCAGAAAGTCAACTTTGTTTCTGAAGCGCTTTGTACAATATAGTTTGTTTCACTGCAGCTTCTCAAGAGTGTCAGATTCAAATTCTGCTGTAAAGCAGCTCTAACAAGTCAACAGTGTCATTACAGAGCTCAAGAGAGTTCAGTGTTGATTCAGTTCAGTTACATAACTGTGTAAATTCATCAGTCGTACATGCATACTGTATAGAGAGTGAATGTGTGTGTGTGTGTGTGTGTGTGTGTGTGTGACAAACTCCTCCACTGCACTCTGAACAAGCAGAACACACACGAGAGAGTAAAGTTTTACATTTTTCACATCTGTGCGTGTGTGTGTGGCTAATTACTTTATGTTTGTGTGTAGAGTTACTAGGAAAAAATACAATTTTTAGAAGAGTTAAAATAGTTTTAAAAGAAGTGTTTTGTGTTTGCAAGATGTGTGTGATGTTTTGCATGTCGTGTGTTTGTGACAATTGAGCTACTTTTTTGGAAACATTTAAAAATGCTTTAGTATGTTTGCTCTTTGACAATGAATACAAACTTCTTTACTTTACTTTTACTGTCGTATTTTGTTAGTTATCTCCTGACACAATCTCACTGTACACACAAAATCAAAGTGTCTGACAGCATCAGTGTGTTAATGTCTATCACACTCTTCTGAGCTCAGAATAAACCAGCAAATAAAACCATTTCTCAAACTGATAGTGAACAGTTAGTGATTCTGTACTCCATCTCTTAATGTCTTCAGAGAGGAATTCATTATATCTAGAGACTGATTTAAGAAGAAAACAGTATCTGAGAGCTGCTGTAAAGCACTGGTGTGAGGAAGACAGTGATGATGTACCTTTAGTTACGTGTGTGTTTGTAGTTGAGGGATCCTGAGAGTGTGTGCTGGGGACTGGAATCACTGATGTTGTTGAATTAGTTTGAGCTGTGAAAGATCAATATTTGTTCATATTAGACTATGACAACTGTAGATTATGACAATCATATTTTAATCACACAAGATAACTTTAGCATTAGTATTATGTTAGCACATCTATCAGACTTTTTCACAGGGGTTTATAGAGAATGTAGAAGTGTGTTTACCTGTGAGAAGTGAACACATACACAAATGACACTCATGAGCCATTTTCTCTTTATCTCATTTTTTCTTCATTATATGATCTTAACTCTTTCTTTAAACACTATCCACCCTTCCTGTGTTTGTTCACTTCCTCTGATCTACAGACTGAGTCTGACTAAATGCAGTGCATAATGAAGACGTGCTACTTCACATTAAGGATAGAAGATATATATATATATATATATATATATATAGAAGATATATATATATATATATATATATATATATATATATATATATAGATAGATAGATAGATAGATAGATAGATAGATAGATAGATAGATAGATATATACGATAGAACCAACTCGCTCCCTTTGGGGGTATTACTTCATGTATATGCTGTCTCAGGTAATATTCCCTTTTCCAGAGGTTTGTAAGTTTGAGCTTGCCTCTCCCGTGCGGTTCAGCGCCTCTGCGATGCTTAGGAAGCTTTAAGTACACACGCTAAGCTCTGTGTACTCTCTGAAAACCACATGGTGGTAAGTGTGCACGCAAGACTCTGCGCACTTTCTGAAGTCCTGTATGGTAAGGGGTACACACTCAGATTCGTTCCCTTTCCTTGAGTTGGTTAGACCATGGTTTCTTGGGGTCCACTCAGCCAGTGTGTCTTTATTTATACACTTCAAGCATCGCTTCCCTCAACATGAAGGGCTATTTGGGCGATTCTTGTGGTAGTGACTTGGTCTTTTCTTTGGAGATAGAAAATATTTGTGTTGAAGAAATGGCCATCTCGGATCATATGCCTATTAGGTTTAATTTTACCTCTACAACAAATGACTGTCATCAGCCTCCATCATTCTTGTGCAGGGTTATCACTACTTCTACACCTAGTGCGTTCTCAACTGCTTTTACTGAATTAGCCCTTCATATTGAGCCTACCATATTGTCAGTTGTGGGACCTGATGAATTGGTGGACTCTTTCAATCATGTTTGCTCGGAAATCTTGTATAATGTTGTGCCTTTTAAAATGAGATGTCAAAAAGTTAAAAAACGACCGTGGTTAAATGATGTAACGCGTAATTTGAGGCGGGTTTGTCGGCTTGCAGAGCGTAAGTGGCTGAAAGATAAATTGCAGATATCTTATGATATTCTTAGAGAATCTCTATCAAACTATCAAAACGCTGTTAGAGCCGCTAGATTCACGAATTATATCACATAATGCAAATAATCTGAAGGTACTATTTTCAACTATAGATAAGTATTGAGTCCGTCTATCAATTATTTTCCTTCCCATTCTAAGGATCTGTGTGATAGTTTTTTAAAATATTTTATTGATAAGGTTGTTCTTATTCGGTCGAATATTGTGCCTGTAGGCAATGTTGTAGCCGATATAATTAATCCTTCTCGTTGTTTAAGTAAATTTGCATCTACTGTATTACATTAGCTCAGTTGGAAAAGATAATAATGCATTTAAAGCCGACTACCTCACTTTATGACGTTCTCCCGTCGCGATTGTTTAAAGAGGTTGTAGACACTATTGGTCCTAATATACTATTGAATATCAATAGTAGTTTATATCATGGAACTGTACCTTTAGGGTTTAAGCATGCTATTATTGTGCTGGTTTTAAAAAAAACATAATTTGGATTCACATGAGTTCAAAAAAATTTCAGACCTATTTCGAAATTGCCTTTTATTGATAAGATTTTAGAGAAAGTTGTCCATAATCAACTTACAGATTTCTTGATTGTAAATAACATAATGGATATTTTTCAGTCTGGATTTAGGACCAAACATAGCACAGAATCAGCATTATTGAAGGTTACAAATGATATTTTGTTAAGTATTGACTCTGGGAAAAGTGTTGCCTTAATGATGTTAGATTTAAGTGCAGCCTTTGATACTTTAGATCAGGCTATTTTAATAGACCGCCTTAGAGATTATGTAGGAATCAGTGGTGTAGCCCTTAAGTGGCTTTCCTCTTATTTGCATGACAGGACATGTTCTGTTAAAATTGGAAATGATGTCTCTGCATACGCTGCTATTTCTTGGGGGGTTCCTCAGGGATCAATCCTTGGTCCGACTCTGTTCTCTCTGTATATGTTACCCCTGGAGTCTATTTTAAGCAGCATAATATTAACTATCAGTTGTATGCTGATGATTTACAATTGTACCTTCCTTTGTAGTGTGATGGTTGTGCATCTTTTACTAATTTTTATAAGTGCTTGACTGAGGTAAAGGGATGGCTAGCAAATAATTTTTTTACAATTAAATGAGGATAAAACTGAGTTTATTATGTTTGGGAACAAGGAGCTTGGGAATGCTCCGGCTGGAAATAATAGACTACTGTCCAACAATATGCAAAGTTATGTAAAGAACCTAGGAGTATTTTTCAATTCTGACTTATGCTTTGATTGTCAATTTTACAGCGTTGTGAAATCATCTTTCTTTCAGTTAAGAAAATTGTCTAAACTGAAACCAATTCTTTCGTACAAGGACTTGGAGATTGTTGTGCATTCCTTTGTTTCAACCTGGCTGGACTATTGTAATGCTCTTTATCTGGGCATAAGTGAATCACTGATTACTCGTCTTCAGTGTGTCCAGAATGCTGCAGCGAGATTTTTAACAAATACCAGAAAACAGGATCACATAACACCTTTATTGATATCCCTTCACTGGCTACCTGTTAGATACAGAATACAATATAAGGTGTTGATGTTTGTTTTTAAAGCACTACATGATCAAGCTCCTGAGTACATAAAAGATATGTCAGTTCCTTATCAGTCTCAACGTCACCTTCGCTCCTCTCGGAATATGCTCCTAACCATCCCACGGTCTCGCTTGAGGCGTAGTGGAGGCCGCGCTTTTTCTGTTGCAGCTCCTGCACTTTGGAATGTGTTGCCACTATCCCTAAAAACCTCATCAGGCATGGATATTTTTAAAATGGAATTGAAGACTTATTTATTTAATCAAGCTTTTGGCGTTTGATTAGGTCTGAGAACTGTGAGTGATTTGTTGTTTGATTCTCTTGTGTCTTGTTTTAATGTTTGCATGTATTTTAGAGTATTGATCAGCCTACCTATGGACAGCACTTTGGTCCATTCTAATGGTTTTGAAAGTGCTTTATATATAAAAGTTGAGTTGAGTTGAGTAGTTTAGCAGCGCTCCCCTTTATCAAAAAGGGTCGCCTATGAGTGCGCTACTCTCTTCCTGAATTCGGAGTTCTCCTCTCACGTGAGCGCTCCAGCATTATTTCCATAGATCGAGTTGATGACTCTCAAACACACTGTTTTGAGATGCACCATTCCATCTACAGTATGAGCTGCTCTATCAGAGTGCCACGAGATCAGTGTGTTAATGTCTCTCACACTCTTCTGAGCTCAGAATTAAAACCAGCAAATAAACCATTTCTCAAACTGATAGTGAACAGTTAGTGATTATGTACTCCATCTCTTAATGTCTTCAGAGAGGAATTCATTATATCTAGAGACTGATTTAAGAAGAAAACAGTATCTGAGAGCTGCTGTAAAGCACTGGTGTGAGGAAGACAGTGATGATGTACCTTTAGTTGTGTGTGTGTGTTTGTAGTTGAGGGTTCCTGAGAGTTTGTCCTGTTGACTGGAATCACTGATGTTGTTGAATTAGTTTGAACTGTGAAAGATCAATATTAGTTCAGATTAGATTATGACAACTGTAGATTATGACAATCATTTTTTAATCACACAAGATACCTTTAGCATTAGTATTATGTTAGCACATCTATCAGACTTTTTCACAGGGGTTTATAGAGAATGTAGAAGTGTGTTTACCTGTGAGAAGTGAACACATACACAAATGACACTCATCAGCCATTTTCTCTTTATCTCATTTTTTTCTTTATTATATGATCTTAACTCTTTCTTTAAACACTATCAGCTCTTCCTGTGTTTGTTCACTTCCTCTGATCTACAGACTGAGTGATATTCTGATAGAGCTGTATTTAGTGACTCAATGCAGTGCATAATGAAGACGTGCTGCTTCACATTTATCTTGTAAATATTGAATTTTTTTTTTTTTTTTTTAATTATAACCATAACTGCTAACCTGGGAAAACACAAGACTCTTGACATGATGTTGTTTGTGAAACATGTTCTTCAGTGTGAGAACTGTATATAGTTAACAAAAACTGCTCTGAATACAATCTGCATTACTGTTGTTTTACTTTTTTCTTTCAGCAGTTCCTCTCATGGTGTTACATTTTAGAAACAAAGTCATTCAGTTATTAGTGATTAAACTGCTTTGTTACAGAAAAGGTATTCACTATCAATGAGTTTCTTCCTCCGTCATAACGAGAACAATAATACCACATTATGCCATAGTCTGTCAAACTTGCTGTCCATCATCCTAAATAGTATGTGAGATTAAAATAAGTGTGTCCCAAAGCACAGTGTGTTGAAAAGAGTAAGACAGAAGTCCCCGGATGGTGTACTATTTCAGGTTGATTTTTGAAGTGTGGATCCTTGCACACTCTAATGGCTAATATTACACACAATCCAATGCATTTCGATAAATCATTTGGTTGAGAACTACAAACACGAATAAAAAGCTTAAAAAAAACTACAAACATGGTGCATGAGCGTGACCAACAGTTAAGTAGAGAGATTTAGATGAAGGGATTTAAGTTACTAATAATCAACATTTAACCTGGTAAATATATATATATATATATATATATAAATATATAATATATATATATATATATATATATATATATATATATATATATATATATATATATAATGTTATCAGTGTTATATTTCATCTGCAAACAGCATGTAAACTTTTATAAACATCCGTTTGGTTGTTAACTTTTAAATGCATCATTATGCAGAAAATATGAGCAGAGTTCTCCTCATAAATACCCGCGGCACGCAGATCAACGTGCTTCTTCTTTTCTCTCCTCCAGTATGGTAGGAAGTTAAATGAAATGAAATGTGGAGGATGTTAACTGTGACACGATGATTGACATGCCAGTTTAACAGTGACAGGATGTGTGTAATTATGCAACAAAGCGGACTGTTAAAGACACAACTGTATGAAATTACAGTTTGTCTCAAAGCTTGCCGACTCTTCTACTACACACTCAAAAGTGTGTACTTCTTCTTCACCAAAAGAGTACCTTAAGGGTGTAGTATAAGTAGGCACATTGGGATGCAGCAAAGGTCAAAGGAAAGCCCTTTCAGCACTTAATATTGACAGTCATTTCTAAAGACTCAGAAGTAATATCAGAGATTGTTTCTAAATTTTATAGCAGGCTTTTTTCAAGTATGGCATTTGTTTTACTTTCTTTACATCTGTGTGTAGTGTGGCTAATTACTTTATGTTTGTGTGTAGAGTTACTAGGAAAAATACAATTTTTAGAAGAGTTAAAATAGTTTTGAAAGAAGTGTTTTGTGTTTGCAAGATGTGTGTGATGTTTTGCATGTCGTGTGTTTGTGACAATTGAGCTACTTTTTTGGAAACATTTAAAAATGCTTTAGTATGTTTGCTCTTTGACTATGAATACAAACTTCTTTACTTTACTTTTACTGTAGTATTTTGTTAGTTATCTCCTGACACAATCTCACTGTACACACAAAATCAAAGTGTCTGACAGCATCAGTGTGTTAATGTCTATCACACTCTTCTGAGCTCAGAATAAACCAGCAAATAAACCATTTCTCAAACTGATAGTGAACAGTTAGTGATTCTGTACTCCATCTCTTAATGTCTTCAGAGAGGAATTCATTATATCTAGAGACTGATTTAAGAAGAAAACAGTATCTGAGAGCTGCTGTAAAGCACTGGTGTGAGGAAGACACTGATGATGTACCTTTAGTTGTGTGTGTGTTTGTAGTTGAAGGATCCTGAGAGTGTGTGCTGTGGACTGGAATCACTGATGTTGTTGAATTAGTTTGAGCTGTAAAAGATCAATATTAGTTATGATTAGATTATGACAACTGTAGATTATGACAATCATATTTTAATCACACAAGCTACCTTTAGCATTAGTATTATGTTAGCACATCTAACAGACTTTTTTCACAGTTTAAAGAGCATGTAGAAGTGTGTTTACCTGTGAGAAGTGAAGAGAGAAAGATCAGTCCCAGCAGACACAGATGACACTCATCAGCCATTTTCTCTTTATCTACATTTTTTTTGTCTTCATTATATGATCACAACTCTTTCTTTAAACACTATCAGCTCTTCCTGTGTTTGTACACTTCCTCTGATCTACAGACTGAGTCATATTCTGAGAGAGTTGTATTAAGTGACACAATGCAGTGCATAATGAAGACGTGCTGCTTCACATTTATCTGTAAATATTGAAGAAATATTTTATCTAGATGACATTTGGTCACTTCCTATTTGTTGCTGCCGTGTGTCTTGAGTTTGAGCTCCGTCACGTTAATTCTTTATCGTCTATTTTTTTAATCTTAAAATCTATTTTATATACCATCATTTTCGTTTCTATAATGTGCGAATATATCCTCTATCGTATTCTACAGTAAAAACAATCAGAGCGCCTTGTTATCACTAGTTTTATTTTGATTTCCTGAGTCCGCTAGTAGCTTATAGCCCGTTAGCATTGCCAGCGTTGTTGTCGCTAAACCCGCGTGCATCACTAATACTCTATTCACACACAATAACATTGCTTTTCTCACTGTTACTTGCTTTAATGGCGGATGTTTGTCTACCTTTGAGTGCAGGTGACGACACGTTCGAGCTGCATTCGGTGGCCGTGGCTAGAGGCCGTGGAGAAGCAGATTCGGGTCCTGGAGCAGAGGCAGGCCCAGCTGAGAGAGCGTGCTTCATGCCGGGGTTAACGACACCACGCTGCAGCAGACGGAGACACTGAAGAGGAACTTCAGGAGCCTGATCGAGCCGCGGTGATGATCATCGTGTCAGCACCACTTCCCACATATTGACGAGGACACGTAAGGTTCAGTAGACTTTTTGCTCTAAATGAATGGTTATTGTCATGGTGTAAAGAACAGAAACTGCTCTTTGTTAATAATTGGAATCTTTTCTGGGAGCGTCCTAGGCTTTTTCGCGCTGATGGCCTGCACCCCAGCAGAGTCGGAGCGGAGCTGCTCTCGGACAACGTCTCCAGGACTCTACGCTCCATTTGACTAGTAAGCCAATTCTCAAATAACTGCTATGATGGCTTTTGTTCTACCCGCTTAAATGTTAGAAGTACTTGCGCTGTCCAATCTATTAAGACTGTGTCTGTTCCCCCGAATAGTGAGGTCTAAATATAAATTAAATGTAAGATCTAGAATAAATCTTATCGTGATTAAACCGGGAAAATGTAAAATAATTGAACAAAATCAATTTCTAAAGTTTGGGCTCATAAACATTAGATCACTCACACCCAAAGCAGTTATTGTAAATGAAATGATCACAGATAATAGTTTTGATGTACTCTGCTTGACTGAAACCTGGCTAAAACCAAATGATTATATTGGTCTAAATGAGTCTACTCCACCAAACTACTGTTCAGACTGGTCGTGGGGGAGGTGTTGCAACAATATATAATGATAAGCAGAAAACAGGAAAAACAGGTTTTTAAATCATTTGAAATACGTCTGCTTAATGTTTACACTGTCAGATATGCAAAAGAAATCTATTGTATCTCTTGCTCTGGCTACTGTGTATAGACCACTAGAGCCGTATACAGAATTCCTAAAAGAATTTGGAGATTTCCTCTCAGACCTGTTGGTTACCGCTGATAAAGCGCTAATTTTCGGAGAAAATTCATGTTGATAATACAAATGATGCATTAGGACTTGTGTTTATTGACTTATTAAACTGTTTTGGAATAAAGCAAAATGTCACCGGGCCCACTCATCGTTTTAATCATACGCTAGACTTAATTATATCGCATGGAATCGATCTTACTGACATAGATATCGTACCTCAAAGTGATGATGTTACTGACCATTTCCTTGTATCGTGCATTCTACGTATTGATGATAATAACTATATAGCTTCGCGTTATCGTCCGGGCAGAACTATTGTTCCAGCCACCAAAGACAGATTCGCAAATAACCTGCCTGATTTATCTCAACTGCTCTGTGTACCCATAAATACACATGAACTAGACAAAATGACTGGCAACATGGGCACGATCTTCTCTAATACATTAGAAGCTGTTGCCCCCATCAAATTGAAAAAGGTTACGCACTGTGTCATGGTACAACAGTAATACCCACGCTCTCAAGAAAGAAACTCGTAGTCTTACATTGACATTAATGCATTTAGCAGACGCTTTTATCCAAAGCGACTTACCAGTGCATTCAGGCTAACATTTTATTTTAGTTTTTTACCTAATATGTGTTCCCTGGGAATCGAACCCTCAACCTTTTGCGCTGCTAACGCAATGCACTACTACTGAGCCACAGGAACACCAGTCTTGAGCGCAAATGGAGAAAAACTAACTTGGAAGTTTTTAGAATTGCGTGGAAAAACAGTATGTCCAGCTATAGACAGGCTCTAAAAAACTGCCAGGGCCGAACATATCCACAAACTCATAGAAAACAACCAAAACAATCCAAGGTTTTTATTTAGCACAGTGGCTAGATTAACAAATAACCAGACGCCACCCGATCTAAATATTCCCTCACAGTTAAAAATAGTAATGACTTTATGAATTTCTTCACTGATAAAATAGATAACATCAGAAATACAATAACAAATGTAGATTCTACAGCGTCTAATACTTTAGTTTTATCCATCGCCACCCAAAGATAAACTGCAGTGCTTTACAACTATAGGACAGGAAGAGCTAAATAAACTTATCACTGCATCTAAACCAACAACATGTTTATTAGATCCTGTGCCCACTAAATTACTGAAAGAGTTGTTACCTGTAGCAGAAAAACTTAAGCCTCTTATTAAAGGGATAGTTCAGCCAAAAATGAAAATTTCAAAACCATACAAACCATAAATCAAAAATCAAATAACTAAGAAACCACAACTAGATCCTAGTGAACTGGCAAATTACAGACCCATTTCAAATCTTCCATTTATGTCTAAAATTTTAGAAAAAGTTTGTCTGCTCCTTAAAATTACAAATGACTTGCTTCTTGCGTCAGACCAAGGCCACATATAAACTATAAAAATACACAAATTTAGTGCTGCGTTTGACACCATAGATCACGACATACTCATAGATAGATTATAAAAATATACAGGTATTCATGGACAGGCTTTAAGATGGTTTAGATCCTACCTGTCGATCGCTAACACTTTGTTTATTTTAAATGGGGAGTCATCTCATTTATCACCAGTAAAATATGGAGTGCTTTTTATTAGAAAATACGGGATTAGTTTCCACTGTTATTCTGAACTATATATCTCAACAAGACCAGATGAAACTTCTAAATTATCTAAGCTAATAGAGCATGTTAAAAATCTAAAAGACTGGATGACCAATAATTTTCTCCTATTAGATTCAGGTAAGACAGAGATTACTTATTGGAACAAAAAACATTACACAGAATCTCGTAGATTACAATTTGCAACTAGACGGATGTACTGTTACTTCCTCTACTGTCAAAAATCTGGGTGTTATATTAGACAGCAACTTGTCTTTTGAAAATCATATTTCCCATGTTACAAAAACAACATTCTTCCATCTTAGAAACATTGCCAAGCTACGAAACATGTTACCTGTTTCTGATGCAGAAAAAGCTAGTTCATGCATTCATGACCTCTAGACTGGACTATTGTAATGCACTGCTAGCTGGTTGTCCTGCATCCTCAATAAACAAGCTACAGTCAGACCAAAATGCAGCTTACCAGGTCAAGAAAATATGATCATATTACCCCAATTTTACAGTCTCTGCACTATCTACCTATTAAGTTCCGTATCAGTTACAAAATATTATTACTTACTTAAAAGGCCCTTAATGGCTTAGCTCCTGCGTACCTAACTAGCATTATACCACGCTACAATCCATCACGCTCCCTAAGGTCACAAAACGCTGGACTTTTGACAGTACCTAGGATAGCAAAGTCCACTGAAGGAGGGTAGAGCTTTTTCACATTTGGCTCCCAAACTCTGGAATAGCCTTCCTGATAATGTTCGGGGTTCAGACACACTTCCTCTGTTTAAATCTAGATTAAAAACACACCTCTTTGGCCAAGCATTCAAATAATGCATCTCATAATTTTGGACTGCAGTTATATCTGATCAAATGCACATTATTATTCTTTAGTTTGTGTTAAACAAATTAATTTTACGCAGCTGGAACAGCAGCTACGCTAATTATGTCTCTATTTGATTCTCTGTTTTGCCACGGGATGTGGATTTACACAAGCTCCAGTCTGGATCCAGAACACCTGAGAAGAGATGATGCCAACCCCTCAGAGGACCTCAGATGATGCTAACCCTGAAAAAACACACAGAACTACCACATTTTGCTATAAGTTTGATTGCATCATATAATAATTGCTGTTAATAGTGTTCATTTTCTGATTACATCTTTAATTGATTTTTCCGTACATTTCAGCCACATGTAGATAAACTGAGTTACCACTGATAAGCTACTACTTAATATTGTAGAAACTTAGGCCCCGTCCACACGGAGATGCGTTTCTCTGTGAATACGCACAAATTTTTTTATCGGATAGGCATTTCTCCACACGGATCCGGCGTTTTCGTAAGGTGAAACCGCTATTTTTTGAAACCGGGTCCCAAAGTGGATAAATTTGAAAACGCCGTCTTTGCGTTTTCGTCTGGACGGCTAATCCGTATATTTTCTGAAACGATGACGTCATCAGCCCACGTCTCCCCCCTAGTCAGACACCTCTACATCACGTAACAGCAACAAAAACATGAACAAACACTGAACGATTGTCTTTTTATTAACTAACATTAACACAGATTAATAAATGTATTGTTCCATGTTCGTTTGTGTACCACGCGCAAGGTTTATGACCATAGTCCATGTCTTCTTCTCTGTTTTTAGTGTATCTCTGTGGCAGAATTACAGCGCCACATGCTGGTCTGGCATGTATACTACATCATTTTGCGGTTTCTTGTGGACGCGGATATTTCTTGAGACGAGGAAAAAAAAAGATCGGAATTCAGTAAACCACACCTGATAGACAAAAGGCCCTCAATTTTCTGTAAAGTTGCTTTGCAATGATTTGTATCGTAAAAAGTGCTATACAAATAAACTTAAATTTAATTTAATAGAATTTGTGATTAAACTGGTTTGTTCCCGAAAAGGTATTCATTATCATTGAGTTCCTTCCTTTAGTCATAATGAGAACAATAATACCATATTATATCCCAAAGCACAGTATGTTTGAAAAAGTCACTGGATGGTCAACTATTTCAGGTAGATTTTTGAACAGAGAGCTTAAGATTAAGTAGTTTAAGCTACTAATAACCAACATTTAACCATGGTAATATATATATTATGTTATCTGTGTTATATTTCATCTGTAACAGCAATGTAAACTTTTATAAACACCCGTTTTAAACAAGCCATAATCAAAGTGCAAATAGAGACCACATTTTTCAAGCATGATACAGAGCTAGGCTATACACAACCTATTATAGCCTACATACTAATAACAGCCTAGATATATTATGTAGCCTAATTTGCTTACACAGAGAGCAACCCGCCTGTATTTCCCACATAGCAAATGTCTTCTGGCCCAGATCCGGGACAAACAATCACTTTTCCCTCGGCCCAAGTACTGCAAAGAATGACGGCCCTTAAGTGGCCCAGAACTGGATTAAAGACAAGGGCCAGACATGCGCCATAACCAGCCCAAATCTCAGCCAGATAATCATCCTTAACTGGCCCTGAACTGGGCCAAAACAGGTTTTATTATTGGTGCCAAATCTCAGCCTTAAGTAAACACCTGAGCCTTATATAGCCCAGACCCAACCTGGGAATACAGAATCTTAATATTTCATATTTTTGCATTGTGTATTACTATAATCGCCATTATTCATTTTGTGACATGCTTTGGTCCCAGACAGCAACAGTGTTGGCCCAGATCCAGCCCACATCTGGCCCGTGTGAAATCCATGCATCAACTTGTTATAAAACTTCTTAACGGCACATTTTTAAATTGTTACTATAGCTACAGAGGAAGGAGATACACATCGCCGATGAAAGGTTTGAATTTGGATCTGTTCCTCACATCAAGCATCACATGGATACAGAGGATTTAAATAAAAATAAAATGACTTTCATGATCATTTTATTTAATGCTTGTGCATGACAGCATTATATATATATATATATATATATATATATATATATATATATATATATATATATATATATATATATATAAAATTTAATAAAATTATAATTAAGTGCAGTTTGATGCACTTGACTGATTTGCTTAATTTTGAAATGATAATGTTTCATTCTGTTTTGACTTGCCATTTCAAAGACTACATTTTAACAATACTACACTTCATTAAAATGTATGTGATCATTTAAACATTATTATGCAATATTGTATTTATCTTGTTTATCATGGGACACATAATATGCTGCCAGATCATAGCCTGATTTGGGCCACATATCACTGGACTGATCTGGTCCACACTCCTCCCACCAACAATCGGCCCGGATATTGTTTGCCGGATCCACGTCGTGCCGTCATTGCCACACATGGCCCAGCTTTGGCTGAAAGGGTACATGCCATTGCCAACAGGAGGCCAGCGGTGCCAGCTTGAGGTCACATTCGGGCCAAGTCCGTTTGCAATGTGGGTTGTTGAATTCAGTCAAACATTCAACTCCAACTTCAGAAGTGTTCCCAGCCTCCTCTTATCCCCCCTTTCTCTCACAGTCTCCATCATTCCTTTCCCCCTGTTTCTCTTGAACAGTAATTCTCAGGCTTCTTTGATGAAGAGGACAGTTCTGCTGTACATGCTCTCATAAACAGATGAAAAGGGCAGTTATATAAGATACTGTTTTTGTCATTTATCTTTTTTTAGAAATGTATTATTCAACAGCTCTCTTATTGACATTGTAAGAGCATGCATTAATGAAGTTCAGCATGCTTCTGTTCTCTGAGATTCAGGATCTTTGCATAAATAGTAGAGATGGAATGGTTTTGGAATTGTTTTTTTTTTCTTTTTTGGACGATACCAATTATTTTTATGTTTATGAGTTTGATAACCAATATGCGTAACTGATATAGGGTCTGGAGCTCTGCTATGTGATCTGGGATAATGGCTGTTGAAAATGTACTGTAAAACTTGACTGGTGCTCTTTTATGATTTTATGTCTTAAACCATTCAACGCCTCAACAATTCAATATAAAATAAAAAAAATAATTATCACATCAAACTAAAAGATCAATCCAATGACAAATTATTATAAAAAAAATAAATTATTTATTTATTTATTTAGTGCGTACATTTGTTCTCTGTATCACATGTACACACATTGGAGAAATGACCGTAAGATCACATGTAGGATGGTTCCAGGCCCATACTTGTGTTAGTAACTGGTTAGGTAAGGGAAATATTGCTTTTACACCATTTTGGGGTGGTCAAAATCTTGGAGTAAGCTATTAATAATATATTATTAACGTATAATTATCTATAAAATATTATTTATTTATATTACAATATATTATATTAATATATTATACATTAGCCTGTTATTAATGTTTTTTTTTCAGACACTGACCTGTTTCTTGCCAACTGGAAGTTGCCACCAAGAGCCAAAGACTGCATTCTTGTGCAAACTCAGCATTGTAGCACATTTTAATGGAAGCAGTAATTTACAGGGAACGCATGCCGTCAATATCCAAAAAACAATTTCAAACAATCATGTTTACAAACACACGTGTTGAGGGAAAAACTCATCAGACTGGTGCTGAATTATTCATATCTTCTGAAGGATTTTTGAAGGCAGCATAAATTGTGTCCTGCCTGTTGTGAGAAAGGTTAATTAATAATGGACATTAACTTAATGTAAGTGGAGTGGAACTCTGTATAAACCCAACTGGGTTTCGTTCCCCTCCTTGTACTGTATCCATGTGATATTTGTGCAGAACAAATAAAATAAAAAATAAAAATAAAAACTTATTACACAGCTGTGTATGAGATTCAGTATCGCAGTATACTGAATGAGAAATGCGCACCTTCACGGAGTGGATCGGGATAATAATCTGGATACTATTCAGTGATTAACAATTTAACAGCAGGAGTGTGAATGTTCGAAAGAATGTTTCAGGAACATCGTGCTAACCTTTAAATGACATTCTATCACCATTAAAGAAACTAGAAATTTTTATGTTGTGGGAATGTAACAAATCAGCATTGTTAGAACTGAATTGTTGATCAAAATTAAGTTGAAAGAACACTTCAGGAAGATCATAAATTTTAAAACACGTTCCTCCAACATCAAGAAACTGGACCTTTCCTTTCTATTATCACCCACTATACCAATGACAGAAATATGCACAGTTAAAATAGGAAAATATGTGGTAGAGCATGGCTATTGTAATACGAGGATGTGCCCCGCTCTCACACTTCTACACTTCCACAGTGCAGAATGCACCCCAAAAAAACACCCATAGAAATCAATGGAAGACTAAAAAAATGTTTTCTGCTAGTGATGTGACATTCCACACCGAGGCTTCAAAGCTTGTATCAAAAAAACAAAACATCTCACAGTGGAGCACTGTTACGGAGCTTGATTTTTTTTGCCAAAACCATGTGATCTGTGACGTCCGAAGCTTCGTTTTCGCACACAACCACGTGACTGCTTCATATTCTGAGTGTGTCACTCACGTCTTTGAAAATAATAAATCATAATATGAATAAATATTTGCATATATGCACATGTAGTGTTGTGCATGTTCATTTTGTATTCATTCTTGGTTCACAGACACTTTAACTGACCATTCTATGATAATCTTCGGTTATCTTGATCATAGCCTATATATGCCTAAAACCTTGCCTATTTTTCCACAAATTTGTTCACAGACTGATTTATTCATATTGTGTAATACAATAACTGACAAGAAGACTCATATTTTCTTTGCTTTATAAAGGTTTTCATAGCACAAACTAATTTATTATCTGAAACAGTCCAAAAATGGCTGGGTCGTCTGGGACACAAAGGCAGCCTTTTCCACCTTTTGACCAAACGAGATGTCATTAGTGCCTTGAAAAGCTTAGAGTAATGAACCTTTTTACGATACAGTTGAGGGAAAAGCCTCCGTGCATAGAACTGTTATAAATTGTATAGAGGTTGTTTTAAAAACCTTGTAGAGAAACCATTTATTGAATTCATGACTGAGTGTGTGAGACTGGGACTTGATTGTGTGTTTAGAGGTTCTTTTTTTAAAGGGATGTGCTACTGTTTCTAGAAAATGGCTTGGCATTTGGGGAAAAACAGTTGAAATGGACTGTTTTATTAAACATTCTCACCTGCATTGGTCAAATGTTGTTCTGTTGTTGTCAGTTGTTTCTTCTGGCCCCATATTCTTCTTGTTTTTCCAGCTTTTGGTGCCTTGACTGTTATTATTTCGAATAAGATTGCCAGTGATCTTACTAACGATGTACAAACCACCTTCCCTTCAACAATGTTTTCATCATATTCATGAGTTCTGTCTGTTTCTTCCATACACAAGCAGGTGTGCTGAAGCAGGCTGGAAATAAACTTTTTAGGACAGTGGGCCCTCAGGAGCAGGGTTGAAGACCTCTGCCCAACTACTGTAATTCAAAATAATGGTGTTGTTGGTGTAGTAACAACTTCTACCAGCAGAGGCACTGTGAACGTGTCAACTAGCTGAAATGTGAATATAGCAGCATCAGAAGGACAGTTCACCCAAAAATGAAAATTATGTCATTATTTAATTACCCTCATGTTGTTTCAAACCTGTATGAGTTTGTTTATACTGCGGAAAACAAAATATAAGATATTTTGAAATATATTGGTAACCATACAGTTAACAGTAGCCATTGACTTCCATAGTATTATTATTTATTTTATTTTATTCTTTCTTAATATGGAAGTCAATGGCTTGCGTAAACTGTCTGGTTAACAGTATTCTTCAGAATACCTTCTTTTGTTTTTCAAAACAACATGATGAGTAATTTATAATTTTTGGGTGAACTATCAGGTTAAACTCAGATGTTGTCGTGAAGGAGTGTACATTCAGGACACAGAGTGCATGTTAAACAGTGCAGAAGCATGCTATTGTGCACACAGAGTATTGAAAATGACCGAACATCTCAAACAAATGATAAGAATAGAAAATGTAAATGCTTTGGTGAATTATTTTACCTGTGAAGCCGGCTGATATTGACATCTGCAGTAAACTTCAACATCATCAGCGAGACTCACCTCCCATCCTTCTGTCTTACATTGTCAAAATGAAATTACATTATCAGACAACACTGCAGATAGATTTGAGAGAATTTGTCTCAATGTTGGTATTAGATGCTCACCCTGAAATCAATGTAAAATATTTGAATATTTGTTAAACGTATCCTTTAAAGACATTATTAGAGCACAGTCAGACCTCTTTTTTTACTAAACTAGTTTTCCTTTTTAGAGCAGATTCTGTGATGCATCCTAGTTTGTTAAACAAATCAGATGTGCAGGCATGTTTATCAGTGCTACTGAGAACATCTCTTCCGTTTATCAGTGCTACTGAGCTGCATCCTGCTTTTATGCAAATGTACTTTGCTTTCGCTCTTTCTTATATTCCACCATGTTATATCTTAGTGTTCAATGTTTGAAACTTTGTATGAGCACTTCTTGTGTTCTTGCCTTGTTGTTTTCCTCATTTTTAAGTTGCTTTGGATAGAAGTGTCTGCTAAATGAATATAGGTAAATGCTACCCATCTTGTGGATGTCAGATCACTTGTCAAAACACACACATACAGTATGAGGATGTGTTGCATACTCTACTCTTAGATTTGGTTGGGAGGGATTCATAGTATTTCAGCTGAATATTATTCATTCAGATGCTCTTCACTTTAGGTTTGCACAAGTATTGGTGGTTAAGAATTATTTTAAAGGGGTCATATGATGCTTTTTGTGTTTTTGGTGTAATATAATATGCTGACATGATTTAATGTTCAAAAAAACACATTATTTTTCAAATACTGTGCATTATTGTAGGTCATCTATGCCCCGCCTCTCTCAAATGCGTCGTTTTCTACAAAGTCCCTCCTTCTGACAAGTGCAGTCTGCTCTGATTGGCTAACTGACCCAGTGCATTGTGATTGGCCGAACACCGCAAGCACTCGTCGGAAATGTAACGCCCCTTTCCATAATCACGAGCTTCATCTTTCAAAATAAATGTAAAGACAGTTAATAATGTCCTTAGTTTTAACATCAGTTCAAGCCTGAAGGAGGAACAGAGTCGCGTTACAGACACAGAGATGAAGCTCCTGTGTGTTAGCAGTACACAAACCACGGACGGTTAAGACAGCTGACTCCACTGTGTGACCCTGTCTCTCTCTCTCTCTCTCTCACACACTCACGCGCGCAAGACTCCGCATTTGAACAGTCAACAGCAAATATTAAACCAATAACATACTTACAGTAGATGATTCAGAAGAGCCAAAGATTGTCGTAGCAAAGTCAGAATGACCTCCTCTCCTAGGTTCACGAAATCGTCGTCCATAAAATGCATTGCTGTTCTGTAGTAAGTAATCTTAAAGATTCCTAAATACATCTACTTTCAGAAGACCAAATAAAGTGTTTTGCTCTCACCTAGATACACACAGCATCTCCCTGACATGACTTCTTCAACACTAACTGTGTTACTGAAACCACGCCTTCTTTCTTTGCGTGGACATTTGAGCGTGTTACGCAAATATTTCCACATTGTGACGTAGAGAATTATGGGGGCATGTTTAAACAAGCTGTTTTAGGAGGGTGTGGACGAGTCTTAACTTTGATAAAGAATATCTCTTTGGATTTGAGACTTTAGTCTTTGCAACTTTACAGATCTTCTTTATGCACCAAGAGCTTGTAACACTCTAAAGAGAAAGGAAAAATGTAAATTGCATCATATGACCCCTTTAAAATGCAGAGTTGTATGCTGTTTTAATTTACCATATTATAGCTTTACTTTTGATACTGAGTTGGAAATGTATGTGGGGATACATGCACGGTTACACTTAATATTTAGATGCAAGCACTTATTTTCCAAGAAAATGTTTGAACATGTACAGTATGATGTCTTTATGTCTCCATGCATTCAGTCAAGAATGTGTGGTAATTTCCTGCACTGGCGTGATCATGTCTGGACCCATCTTGGGGCAGTCGAATATATATTTAACTTCATAAAATGAAGTCTTGTTTCCACCACTGTATAAAAAATAAAAAAGTAATTGTGGCTTTTTATCTCACAATTACAACTTTTCCCCCCTCAGAATTGCAAGATATAAACTCACAATTGCACCATATAAAGTCAGAATTGTTTAAAAAAAAAAAAAAAAAAAAAAAGACTTGTGAGATAAAGTTGCAGATACATTAAAAAAAAAAAAAAAAAAATCCATAAAGACACTTCCATAGATTTCAGATACTTCAGATACAGATCGATTTTTTTTTTTTTTTTGCTATTAAAAGGCCAGATGAGAGTATTTCTTTAGAATAAACTCAGTAGATGCTGGCAATAATGACGTCCTGTAACAAGTTAGTCCTACTTTTGAACTTTTTTCACCTGCCACATGAACAACATTAAGGTTTTTGTTTTAGATATGACAAATTTTAAAGGATATTTCACCCCATTTTGGTAACCAAAGCTTGTTTTCTCTCTTGACAGAGCTTCTATGATAACCAGGATGCACCAAGAGACCTGTTGACGAAAAAACAGGACACTTTCTCTTCTGAGAAAGTGAAAGTAAAAATTATATATGATCACAGATAGAATACAACTTATCAGGTGGCTTTGAACTTGAAGTTGTCTTAGTCTCAATTTCGGTGTTTTTTTTTTTTTTTTACTCTGAAGATCTTCACCTCTCTGTGGAATCATGAGGATTGTGGAAATGAATCATTAATGAAGAGGAGAAATACTATAGAAGGCGATTCAAAGCCAAGGTGTTTTGCGGAGTGAGCTGGATTGTGAGTATTCTTGATTACATTGTTAACTTGTGATTGTTTGCTGAGGGAGAATCATTCAAAATAAAATTACTGCTCCGTTTATTATTGACATGCAGAGATCGAGCTGGACAGACGAAAGCAGTGTTTACATTATGTGACTGATTTACCTTTTTATTTGCTTGAAACAAAGAATTTATTTAGTTAATAACTGAATTAAAAAAGAAACAAATCTAAATGTGACTCTTAAAAGAACATTTTTTTTTTTTAATGTTGAGGTGTTTTTAGTAAAACATTGACGGCCTTCAATCAATTCTTATTTTATTTAACAGATATTTTATACCAA
Organism: Cyprinus carpio; assembly: GCF_018340385.1. Lineage (NCBI taxonomy): Eukaryota > Metazoa > Chordata > Actinopteri > Cypriniformes > Cyprinidae > Cyprinus > Cyprinus carpio. The sequence goes on along the minus strand of NC_056574.1, from coordinate 1,828,786 downwards.
ATTAATTTTAAGAAGCATACTGTTATAAAACACGTGATTTGTTTGAAAACCACAAAACATACTGTTTTCGCCCCTCCCAAATATCTGTCAAAGTGAAACTTAACTACTGCATTTAAAGGCGTTCTGCTCCGTGAAAAAATACAGTTCTTCTCATCGGTCGAAGCCTTAAACGAAGGAGGAAACATTATTGAAGATAATAACCATTTCTAAAGACAGGAATACACAGGGTTTTGCTCCCAGTTTACATTTGTAAGGTAAGAAAAATCAGTGCAAAACAGCTATTCAGGGGTGCGTTTCCCAAAAGCATCTTTAGCCAACTATGGTCGCAAGTTCCGTCGTTACCAACGTAGTTCAACGATTCGGTGTTTACCGAAACCATAGTTCAAACGAACATTCGCAAACTGCATCGCAAACTTGTGTCGTTGGAACGACAGCTCTTCAGCTGTGGTTAGAGGCATAGTTCGTCATTAGTTTGCTGTGTCGACATCGTTGATTGCACCGCACCTGGGCTGTGTGCTATTCAGAGTTATCGACCCTATGCCCTATTCCTTTCGAAGAGTTCACTATCCACTTTGAGTGATTTAAAAGACTTAAAGTTGTGGTTCAATGTTTATTACATAATTCACCTTTTTTATTATTATTACAAATTCAGTTTGAAACTATATAGCAGCGTGGCCCTCGCAATTATTCTCCCTTCGAAGTGCCCTCTGAAAGCATTAATCATGCCGATTGGAACGCAGCCGTCGTTTCGTTTGTACGAAGAAACGGCGAGTTTGTCGAGTGAGTTATGTTTGTAAAAACATCCCAAAAGACATATTTCTCATATAACAATATTGGTAAAACAGTGTGTTAGAGGTTTTTACTTATATTAAATGTTAACACTCAAATCACAGTATTTTTATAGTAAATGAATGTACCCAAATAAAGTAACAAAAATATATAAATACGTGAGTGATTTTGTCGTTTTTACAGAATTAGAATATAGAATTATCTCTACAAATGTGTTTGTGTGTGAATGTATATATATATATATATATAGAGAGAGAGAGAGAGAGAGAATTTACACTGTTTGCAAAAGTATTTTTTTTATGTTTTTAAGTGTTCATTTAATGCATATCGGCAAATAAACCAAATATTTAACAGAAATTATGTCCGATTAAACAAATGGTTTAAGCTGCAATGGTGGCTGGATGCTGCATAGGTATGGGAAAAGAGGATATACACTGTCTCCCAGCAGCCAGCTATCACCAAAGCCATGCACCCTCTTCAGCCACCTGGCAAACTGCAGAAGTGGCCCACACAAAAGAGTGTGCTTCCATCACCCATCCATCAGGCCATCACCCACCACCTCCATACATTTCCAACAGCATAATAATGCAGTGTAGCTAACAACTGAATTTAAAGCATTGTTTCTTCTTATTGCCCTCTGAAGATGTGGAGGCCCAGGCAGGAGGAGACCTGATGTTGAAGGGCCAGAATGGAAAGGGCCTGATGTTGAAGGGCCAGACTGGAGAGGGCCTAATGTTAGAGGCCCAGGGTGGAAAGGGCCTGATGTTGAAGGGCCAGGCTGGAAAGGGCCTAATGTTAGAGGCCCAGAGTGGAAAGGGCCTGATGTTGAAGGGCCAGGCTGGAGAGGGCCTAATGTTAGAGGCCCAGGGTGGAAAGGGCCTGATGTTGAAGGGCCAGGCTGGAAAGGGCCTAATGTTAGAGGCCCAGAGTGGAAAGGGCCTGATGTTGAAGGGCCAGGCTGGAAAGGGCCTAATGTTAGAGGCCCAGAGTGGAAAGGGCCTGATGTTGAAGGCCAGGCTGGAAAGGGCCTAATGTTAGAGGCCCAGAGTGGAAAGGGCCTGATGTTGAAGGGCCAGGCTGGAGAGGGCCTAATGTTAGAGGCCCAGGGTGGAAAGGGCCTGATGTTGAAGGGCCAGGCTGGAATGGGCCTGATGTTGAAGGGCCAGACTGGAGAGGGCCTAATGTTAGAGGCCCAGGGTGGAAAGGGCCTGATGTTGGAGGGCCAGACTGGAAAGGGCCTGATGTTGAAGGGCCAGGTAGGAGAGGGCCTGATGTTGAAGGGCCAGACTGGAAAGGGCCTGATGTTGGAGGCCCAGGGTGGAAAGGGCCTGATGTTGGAGACCCAGGGTGGATAGGGCCTGATGTTGAAGGGCCAGACTGGAAAGGGCCTGATGTTGGAGGCCCAGGGTGGAAAGGGCATGATGTTGAAGGGCCAGACTGGAAAGGGCCTGATGTTGGAGGGCCAGAATGGAAAGGGCCTGATGTTGGAGGTCCAGGGTGGAAAGGGCCTGATGTTGAAGGGCCAGACTGGAAAGGGCCTGATGTTGAAGGGCCAGGTAGGAGAGGGCCTGATGTTGAAGGGCCAGACTGGAAAGGGCCTGATGTTGGAGGCCCAGGGTGGAAAGGGCCTGATGTTGGAGACCCAGGGTGGATAGGGCCTGATGTTGAAGGGCCAGACTGGAAAGGGCCTGATGTTGGAGGCCCAGGGTGGAAAGGGCATGATGTTGAAGGGCCAGACTGGAAAGGGCCTGATGTTGAAGGGCCAGACTGGAAAGGGCCTGATGCTGGAGGCCCAGGGTGGAAGGGGCCTGATGTTAGAGGCCCAGGGTGGATATGGCCTGATGTTGAAGGGCCAGACTAGAAAGGGCCTGATGTTGAAGGGCCAGACTGGAAAGGGCCTGATGTTGAAGGGCCAGACTGGAAAGGGCCTGATGTTGAAGGGCCAGACTGGAAAGGGCCTGATGTTGGAGGCCCAGGGTGGAAAGGGCCTGATGTTGGAGACCCAGGGTGGAAAGGGCCTGATGTTGAAGGGCCAAACTGGAAAGGGCCTGATGTTGAAGGGCCAGACTGGAGAGGGCCTGATGTTTGAGACCCAGGGTGGATAGGGCCTGATGTTGAAGGGCCAGACTGGAAAGGGCCTGATGTTGGAGGGCCAGACTGGAAAGGGCCTGATGTTGGAGGCCCAGGGTGGAAAGGGCCTGATGTTGGAGACCCAGGATGGAAAGGGCCTGATGTTGAAGGGCCAGACTGGAAAGGGCCTGATGTTGGAGGGCCAGACTGGAGAGGGCCTGATGTTGGAGGCCCAGGGTGGAAAGGGCCTGATGTTGGAGACCCAGGGTGGAAAGGGCCTGATGTTGAAGGGCCAGACTGGAAAGGGCCTGATGTTGAAGGGCCAGACTGGAGAGGGCCTGATGTTTGAGACCCAGGGTGGATAGGGCCTGATGTTGGAGGGCCAGACTGGAAAGGGCCTGATGTTGGAGGGCCAGACTGGAAAGGGCCTGATGTTGAAGGGCCAGGTAGGAGAGGGCCTGATGTTGAAAGGCCAGACTGGAAAGGGCCTGATGTTAGAGGCCCAGGGTGGAAAGGGCCTGATGTTAGAGGCCCAGGGTGGATAGGGCCTGATGTTGAAGGGCCATGCAGGAGAGGGCCTGATGTTGAAGGGCCAGACTGGAAAGGGCCTGATGTTGAAGGGCCAGGCAGGAGAGGGCCTGATGTTGAAGGGCCAGACTGGAAAGGGCCTGATGTTGAAGGGCCAGACTGGAAAGGGCCTGATGTTGGAGGCTCAGGGTGGAAAGGGCCTGATGTTAGAGGCCCAGGGTGGATATGGCCTGATGTTGAAGGGCCAGACTGGAAAGGGCCTGATGTTGAAGGGCCAGACTGGAAAGGGCCTGATGTTGAAGGGCCAGACTGGAAAGGGCCTGATGTTGAAGGGCCAGACTGGAAAGGGCCTGATGTTGGAGACCCAGGGTGGATAGGGCCTGATGTTGAAGGGCCAGACTGGAAAGGGCCTGATGTTGCAGGGCCAGACTGGAGAGGGCCTGATGTTTGAGACCCAGGGTAGATAGGGCCTGATGTTGAAGGGCCAGGCAAGAGAAGGCCTGATGTTGAAGGGCCAGACTGGAAAGGGCCTGATGTTGAAGGGCCAGACTGGAGAGGGCCTGATGTTGGAGACCCAGGGTGGAACTTTGAAGGCAAAGGCTTGGTTGATGCACATGTATTTATACCTCCAAGGATCCTTCCATTGCAACAGGCCCCAGGAAGGCCAAAACTTTCTCTTCCTCTGTAGGGAGAGGAGGAACTGAATTGATACCCCATCAGTCTTGTTTGCTTCCCTCTTACGTGCCGCAGCCCTCCGTTTTGTCACACTTGGAAAGTCCCTCCACTCATTCCTGACTTCTTATGGGCTTTGTTCGTATCCATAGCCAGCATCATTTATTTTTTTGAGTGAGTTCTGTCCAGATTTTATTTTTGTCAGCATTTGTAGCTAATGCTATTTTTCAGCTTTGAAAATAGTTGGACTTTATTATTTTCCACCTTCTCAAAAAGAACTGCAATTTCATGCTTTGAAAATTTGGGTTTTCGTGTAATTTTCATTAACACATGGCTGAATGGCAAGGAGACTTAAATAGGAAAAATTTTGCAAAATAAGCAACAGGTGTCCACAACAGAACATCACAGTTTTTTCAAAACCCATCTTTTTTCAATTGTGGTTAAGTAGCCTACCAATATTAAATAAGAAATAGTATTTATATGAAATTGTGAAATTATTGACATTGAGATAAAAAAAAGCACATTTTTAACTTGTGTGTGTATATAATGTATTGCAGAACAAATGAATGATTTGTTATTACTCCACCCTTCCTAACGTCATTTCAAAAGCGTAATTCGAGTCGAAGAAAAGAGAAAATAAAACCAAATTACTGTAGGTGGCGGTATGTGCTCATGGCTCCAGTCAGCCATTAGATCGAAGAAGAAGAAGAACGACAACTTAAACCCATGTAGTTTGAACGATGGATCTGCGACACAGGTACGATGGTTTCGGGAAACAGTCGTGACTAGCTAGTTTGTTTCCATAACGATTTATCGTACTATGGTGGTTAATCAGCGAGTTACATAGTATCAAATTGATTGTTAAGTAGACTGTACAAAATTATTGATGATTTAACTTAAAAGTAAGTAACCTGGTTGCCTTAAAATTTTGAGTTCATTGAAAATAAATAAAATAAAATAAACAGAAGCTCTAAAAAATATGTTATCTGAACAACATTAATTATCTTAGTTTATTTGTCAAAAGAAAAACAGTTCCAATAACAAATCATAGAAATAATATTATGGTCTCAAAAGATAAGTTATTTGGAAATTAAAGGTAAACTACTCTCACCAATGATCATTAAATCGATTGCTTTTTTTCTATTTCTCATATTGAAAATATCTGCTTAATTATTTCCCTTGTATCCTTGCGTATAACAATTTCCACAGAAAGCAAATCTTTGGTTAGCTTAAATACACATAAATACTGTACATTCCCTTCTTAAACATGTTGCTTTTCAGATATTTTCAGCAATGGGCAACAGTCAGTCAGCTCTAAAAGAACATGGCTACACTCTGGTGAAGGAAGAGGAGAATAAGATCCTGGTGAAAAACGAAGCTGGTGATCAGTTTGTCATTAAAAAGTTGAGCGCTAACCAGGTAAGTTAGACGGTTTAATTATAATGAGAACTGAGAGTTAAATGAGGAGAAAGATAAGTTCCTATAGTCCACGCATAGACATTTATACTTAAGGGGATAGCTCACCCCAAAATGAAAATTACCCCATGATTTACTAACCCTCAAGCCATCCTAGGTGTACATGACTTTGGCCCCACTTTATATTAGGTGGCCTTAACTACTATGTACTTACATTTAAATTAATCATTTGATACAATGCACTTATTGTGTACATACATGTATTTACATTGTACTTATATTTAAAAAAAAAAAACCTGCATGCGATGAATGAATGAATTAATTACATATTATGTTGGTAACGCTTTAGATTACAGCCAGCAATGTACCATGTAATTAAACAGAATTTACAGTGTACCTTTTTGTAACTATAGAGTACCTCCTGTTCCTAGAGTAGTGCTGTTGGTGCACTTGAGCTTCCGTGTGTGGTTTGAGGCCAGTAGAACAAAATGTACTACAACACTTTCCTTAACTACTATGCAAACCTACACCCTTGTTACGTGTAGTTACAGTGTAACATCAACGGGCTGTGATTTAAAGTCATCCCTTGTTACCCTCTTGTTACGTGTAGTATCATAGAATAGTTACACCTTACTTGTAAAATATTTACAGTATAAATACTTTTAATTTTCCAAGTCATTACCCTACTTACGCAAGAAAAAAAAAAAATATCCACCTTTAAAAAAACCCACATAAATCCATAATATTACGCAGAAAATTTTGATCTGTGTGTCATACGTACCACGTAATTTCAGAATAGGTGCTCTTTAGTCATAAAATACTTACAGTATAAATGCTTTCTAATTTTGCAGGTTATTACCCCCTTATTCCCCAAACATTGCATATTAATCCCTTATACCTACGAGTAGGTACTGTTGAGGTACTCCATAGTTACAAATGGGTACACTTTAAATTCTGTTTAATTACGCATGTCACAGACACGCCAGGCTCCAACACTATCCAATCACAGCGCACTCCCTCACCGGAATACTGAGCACACACACCTGCACCTCATCAGCACCTTAATGAACTGGCACATAAAACACACTCACACTCACACACACACACACACAGCCACTGTCCGGTCTCGTTTACAACTAGGGCTTACCTACATGCTTACTTCAAGGACTACCAGTGTTATACTTACCTGTCTCCAGCGATCCCAAGTTACCTCCTGTGTTCATCGTGTGTGTGTGTGTGCGTCTTCATCCTCCAACGTCTCAACTCCTCTACTACCACTTGGATCTTCACTCTGCCAAATACAAAGGACATTATCAATACTCACTCATTCACTTTTCACTCACGATTGCCACTTCAGTTTGACTCACCTGTGTTGGCTATACCCTTTGCTTGTGTCAATAAACAACCTCACCTGTGATCTCCCGTCTCTGACCTGTCTGTATTGTAACAACGCGGTACATTGCTGGCTGTAATCTAAAGTGTTACCATTATGTTAATACAATTTTCTTACAATGCACCCATCGCATTGCTTCAGAAGGCCTTTATTAACCCCCTGGTGCCGTGTTGGTACCTTCATGATGGATGGATGCACTTTTTTGGGCTTCAAAATACAGTGCCCCATTCACTGGCATTATGAAGCTTAGAAGAGCCAGGACATGTTTTAATGTAACTCAGATTGTGTGCTTCTGAAATAAAGTCATATATATATATATATATAAACAACATATATATATATATATATATATATATATATACCTAAATGGCTTGAGAGTGAGTAAATGGGATGCTTTTCATTTTGTGATGAACTACGCCTTTAAACAACATTAACCAGTAACTGTTATTTTCCTCTTTATTACTGTAAAGCTGCTTTGAAACAATATGTACTGAATGAAGTGCTATAAATAAATGTAACTCTATGAGTTCTGTCTGTTTTTAGGACGAATCAAAGTTTCTCCCACATCTCAATCACTCACACATCGTCCAGCACAAGGAATTTATCAAAGGTTGAGAGAAAATTCTAAATTCATTCTGTTCATCTACATTAGCTGCATTCAGGGATAAAATAATTATTAAATATGAGTGTGTTTTTAAATAATTTTAAATTGTAATGAATCTGTTTTAGATTCTGACTGTCTGTATCTTGTACTGGAGCACTGTGAAGGTGGAGATCTCGCTCAGAAAATCAAAAACAAAAAGAAGGAAAACGTTATGTTTTCTGAGAATGAGGTATGATTGTGGATTGATGGTGAGGCTTAACCCATTAGCACAAGCATTATATTCTTCAGAATTACTTAAATATACAAGCAAGTGTACTTGATTAGTTTTGGTGCTAAAAAATGTTGGTTATCCAGGAGCAGAGATCCATCCATACGTTAGCATGATTTATTAAACTGGAGCAGCACTGTCTGACTTGAACCCTATTAAAACATCTGAAGCAGCTAATCTAGGTCATTAGGTTTACTAGAAACATCCAGACAGGTATGATGGAGCAGGAGCAAATCTCTGTAGGGTGATGACACTCCAAGAGCAGGATTGAGCAACCGTGATCTTTAGGATCTTTTATAGCAACACAACCTTAAATAATGGCATGCATAAGTTTATCTTGAGATGTACATCAGAGAACACCTGAGGAACCAGCTTCTACATGTAAAACAATGGTGTTTTTCATAATAAACAGTGCTTTGTGAAAGTATTCATAGCTCATCTGTTGGTCACAGTTTCGTTTTTGCTCTGGAATGCACTTATAGACAGGTGTGTGTCATTCTAAATCATTTTAACCTCTTGCCGTCAATAGAAAATACTGCATTTTTAACAAAATAAAGTTGGTAAATTCACATTTTACTGAATTACAGATTCTGAACTGGATTGTGAAGATCTGCATGGCTTTAAAGTATTTGCATGATCAACAGATCCTGCATAAAAACCTGCGACCCGAGGTAAAGATTTAATTCAGTTCATCTATACACATCATCTAAATGGGAATAAGGGAGCGCTGGAGCCGATAATTCACCTAAAGTGCTCTAAAAATGCATCTAACTTGGCTTTACACGTTTATTCTTATGTGTGATTTGTAAAGAATGAATATAAGCAGCAGCATACAATACACAGTGGTTAGGAGTAGTTTATAAATCCAGAAGAATTCAGGATGTAAAATAATCCAGTGGAAACATAAATACAACAACTCACGAACACAAAGGGGCTGTGCATTTTCAACGGAAAACCTTTAATGTGTTTTGGCCGCTCATTTACACAACAGCAGCATTTAAAGCTTTTGAAAGTGATGCCTCAACAGTCTCCATGTAATGTAAGCAATAAAAATGTGAATTATGTCATGCTCATGCCTATTACATTTTCGCGAGGTGTTTCTTGACCAAGTGACGTCGCCAACTACTGACCTGGCAGCAGAATACAGCATTTTTGGTTGTTTTCACAGATCTGTGTGAATGGGGATCATTTTGACAATGTTGTTTTCTGTTTTTAGTACATTGCTCTCATGTAAACATACCCTTACTAACATTTGAGACTATAAAAATTCTGCAGTTTCAAGTTGCAAAAGTTTATCAGTGTACTGGAAATGCAAAAAAGCCTGAGAATGAAACATAGTCAAAGCATTGCTAGAAAATACTTTCCAGAGGTGTCAAGTAACGAAGCACAAATTACTTTACTTAAGTAGAAATTTTGGGTATCTATACTTTACTTGAGTAATTATTTTTCAGCCGACTTTTTACTTCTACTCCTTACATTTTCACGCAATTATCTGTACTTTCTACTCCTTACATTTAAAAAATAGGTTCGTTACTGCTATTTCATTTCGGCTTGTTTTCATTCCGGCTTGTCTTCATTCAAAAAAAAAAATAAAAAATAAAAATCGCGCCATCCGGATGAAGTGAAGTTGATTGTGGTTGGATGAGAAGTATAAACATATACCATTCCGACACCCTATTGGTTTGTACGCGATCCATCGCACCTGCACATGACACAGATCACATCACACTCCAGTAAGGGCATAGCCAGTGTTGGGTTCGTATATCAAAAAATATATTTCTTAAAAGTAGGGTTGGGGTATGGAACCGGTATGCACCGAACTGAATAAGGACGCGGATTTCGGTGCCTCTTAAATGCCTGAGCGATCGATTGAAATGTTTGTCCTGGTTCTCCGAAATGTAGGCCTACACAAGAAGCATGGGCGTCGCTAGGCTTTTTTATAGGGGCTATAGCATTTAGCTCCATAAACTGTACTCAAATTTGCGATCGCCTCAGAGTCAGTCCCCTTAAATTTCATATGAAAGAGGTGGCAGACCGGTCTACTCTCCGTCTTTCAGCGCGCTCTTCAATCCACAGACGGCGGTGGAGCAGCGCGAGCGCACTTAAACAGAAACAGAGTGTGTGTTTATCAATAGATTGTTAGAATATCTGTATCTGTGCAGTTCTTTGTCATAAATACAGTTTGCAAAAGGTCACGAGGGAGCAGTCGGTTTCTGTAAAGTTTTCGCTTGTCACCGCTCATCACACCACAGCTGTTTCCTCCAGCGACAATCTAGCCCTTAACACATATAAACGAACGCATACTTCAATTGTACTTATTTAAATATACTGAATTAAATCATACGTACTTTATACATACACTACTGTGTAACAAGTCTTAGGCAAGTTAGTGTTTTCACCCCAAAGAATGGTGTTCGGACAGTTATTTATATATTTTGCTGTAGTGTGTCAGTAGAAAATCACTTTACATTTCCAAACATTAATTTTGCCGTTGTCAGACTGCTTGTGCATTCAAAATCACACTAGATTATTATTAAAATTAATGGCAAACTGATATTTCCTACTGACACACTACAGCAAAAGATATAAATAAATGGCTTAAACCCCTTTTTGGGTTGAAAATACTAATGTGCCTAAGACTTTTGCACAGTACTGTACTTTACAAACGACATTGTTGCTACTTTATAAAGAATGACCATACAGTCATTCACAGAACTGCTTAAAGACAGTGACAGACACCACTCATTTTAACTAAATATCTGACAGAGATACAGTAGAAACATTATGTGTGCTTTTGTATTAAATAATGACCCAGATTGTGAAATACATTTATTAGCCTTAGAGTAAGGGAAGCACAACTTGGCAAATGAGAGCATCCAAGGTGAAAGCTATGGATTTATTTTAAATATTTGTAATGGTCTTTATGTTAATCCAGTTTTTTTTGTGGCTCTTTTTTTAAGTATCGTTTCAGGCACCGTTTAGGCACCGGTACCATTTTAAAAGTATCGAAAATGGCACCGGACCCTACTTAAAAGTTATTATTTCTCAACTACTGGCTCATTTATCAAATAGGTGCTTTCTCTTCATCCTCCGCAAATTAAGCTACTGTAGGTAGTCCGGTAACTAGACATTTGAATAAATTAGCGTTTGCGATTGACAACGCGACTGACAATGTGAAAGTCGTGACATTTGCCAAGTACGGTAACCCATACTTGGAATTGGTGCTCTGCATTTAACCCATCCAAGTGCACACACACAGCAGTGAGAAGTGAACACACCGTGAATACACACCCGGAGCAGTGGGCAGCTATATATCCAGCGCCCGGGGAGCAACTGGGGGTTCAGTGCCTTGCTCAAGGGCACTTCAGCCGTGGGTATTGAGGGTGGAAGAAAGCTCTGTTCATTCACTCCCTCCCACCTACAACTCCTGCCAGCACCGAGACTCGAACCGGCGACCTTCAGGTTACAAGTCCAACTCTCTAACCATGTAGCGAATACAGGAAGCTATCGATCAAGAAGGTATTAGGATTATGAGTTATTTTTCATTTTTATTTTTTGATTAATCACTTGGATTAATCATTCATTTTGACAGCACTAATGTTTATTGTAAATAGACAACCATACAAGGGTAATTGTTACTAAGCCTGCCCTGGGTACACCAATTTTCTTGTTCATTGCCCTCACAGATTCCTGCAGCTAAGCTTGGATGTACATTAAATACATTCCATTAAAGGCAACTAGTCATCATATCTCTAGTTTTTTAATGTATTTGCATTGTACTAAAGTGCGTTCATTTTCAATGGGCATATATGCGGCTGAAACAGGTAATCTAGTGCATCCCAAATTTTTCAACATGAATATTTTAATATAACATTATAGTCATTATGGCCTATAGCCTTTAGAAAAATGTTTTTTGAGGAGGTGGGGTAGTGCACAATAGGCCCCTGTGGCGTGGCCTAAGCTTTTGTTCTTAATGGCATTTTTTTTTCATTACATTACTTTTACTTTTATACTTTAAGTAGTTTTGAAACCAGTACTTTTACACTTTTACTTGAGTAAAAAGCTTGAGTTGATACTTCAACTTCTACAAAAGTCTTTTTAAACCCTAGTATCTATACTTCTACTTGAGTAATGAATGTGAATACTTTTGACACCAGTGATACTTTCACTCAATATCACCATCTCCAAACTTGTATCTGTTTTCTTATGACAGAGTATATTCTTCACTACATTTGGAACCATCCGTCTTGGAGAGTTTGGAGTGGTTCATCAACGGTATTGTTTAATTCAAAACATAACTTGTCAGGAACTCTTCTATGCATAATACAAAAAATACATATACAGTACATGTGTGCTTTATGATCTGTATTCTGTACCATATTTTCCCTGTTTCTATCAGATCCACTGAAGGACAAACAGCTGAAAATGAACCTTCTTCATATGTTGCACCTGAGATTTTTAACCAAAAAAAAAAAAAAAAAAAAAACGTAAAAAAATAAATTAAAAAAAACCTCTTCAAAGTGTAATGCTGACTGGCTATACATCATATGTTTCAAACTGAATACTAATACTATGATGTTAATAACTTCCACAGTGAAATATGGAGGCTGGGATGTGTCATCTATGAGTTGTGCATGCTGAAATGTGCGGTGAGATTTTCCTTTCATCAGATTGAATGAGTTTCAAAAGGTTAAAACAATGATATTCAAATTTATTGCATGGAACATAATATAATGTATTAAGAAATATCAATGCAGTCTCAAGACAAAAATGGCATCAGTTCATTAGTTAACCAGTTAAAGGGTTAAGTCACCCAAAATTAAAATTCTGTCATACCCTCCTGTCATTCCACACCTGTACCTTCATTCACCTTCAGAACACAGATATTTTTAATGAAATCTGAGTGGTTTCCTTCCCTCCATAGAGATACAGTGTTACTTACACAGTCAAGGTCCAGACTCCATGTGACTCCAGTGGTTTAACCTCAGTTTTTATGAAGTGATGCGAGTGCTTTGTTTGCACAATACATAAATAAATATATACATTTAATTTTTTTTACAAAATTATATCCAAAGCATGTTCACGTGTAACCAAACACCCTGGCTGCTCTCGCTCTATCTCTGTACTGCTTTACAAATGTGTTTGCTTAATTGTTTTGTCTCAGTGGGAATACAACTTTTGGGAATACAAAGATTTTGACAACTGATTCTTAATTTTTATCCCCATTTAGTTTCCTGCAATACTCACAGTTGAGAATGTTAAAAAGATACTCACATCCTCCCATGAAGCTCTTCCTGAGACCTTCTCTGAGGATCTGCGTCAGCTAGTAACAGACACACTTCAGCCCGATCCGGCGAAGCGCCCGTCTGTCAGCGAGATCTTGACCAGACCTTTCATCATTAAATATCTTCATGAAAAGGTGAGTTACCTTCTTAAAAAACTGAAACGTTCATAGTATTTGCTTTAAAAAATACACATTGACACAACATGGGGAAAAAACATTCAACATACAAAAATTTGATTTGATGAAATGTGCCTTTTTTTCAGAACATGCAAACTATTAAGAGACTTTATAGGATGCTAGAGGAACTGAGAGCCCTGGCTGATGATTTGGAAAGAGTCCATTTCAACACAACTGTAGGCAGTCTCACAGGAGGTGTCATAGGACTGGCTGGAGGAATCGCATCTGTAGCTGGACTTATTCTCTCTCCGTTCACCCTCGGAGCATCTCTGGTAGTAACAGGGTTGGGAATCGGTACGGCAGTAGCTGGAGGAGTAACAGCTGGTGCCAGCAACATAACAAACATGATTAACCAGCAAACAAACCGGCAAAAGATCAAAATGCTCATAAAAGAGTTCCAAGAAAAAATCACCTCCACAGTTTGCTGCATACGAAACATCCAAATAGCTGTGGAAACTTTAGAAAGACAGTTTTCCACAAGTGATGAGTCATTTTCCAATGCACAACCTGGGGCAAATGCTGGAGCTCGACTTGGACGAGGACTGGGAGGCATTCCGGAGCTTCTTCGTGTAATTGAAGTTGTGAATGTTGGGAAGGTTGCAGCTCAGACTGCGAAAGCCATTCGTGTGGCTGAAGCAGCTACTGGAATTTTTTCTGCACTTTTTGTAGCTGTTGACGTCTTCTTTGTTTTTCTCGACTCCAGAGAAATTCACAACATCCGCCAAGATTACGCTTTAAGAGAGAGTCAACGAGAATCAGAATCTACCAGCAACCAAAGTGCTGGGTCGACTGAACAGACGTCAGATAACAGCGACACAACAAACCTGGTGCCTTCAAACACTCAACAGGCAGAAGAGCTGAAGTCTGAGACCATGAAATTTGTGACAAAAATAAAGGAGACGACAGAGGAGCTTCAGAAGATTCTGGATACGCTACGAGATGCACTGCAGCCAAACTCTGAGCTGCCAAACACTGACAACAAAACTTGTTAGTAAAGTTCTCCAGTCATAGATTAATTATAGTCGCAGCTAAGGTTAGGTGATGAATATGTATCTATTCTGGATTTATTCTGGATATTCTGTATTTTTATGATGAAATATCTAAATTAATATTGCTGGTTTCAATAATGCTTAAAAACTTTTTGAGAAACAATAAAGTAAGCTTGCTGCACTTCCATTTAATTATCTTAAGAATGTATGTTAGGACTTATTGCCTTAATTTCCTCGATGTTTTAGAAATCAGAAAACATAAGCATAAAATATTTTTTTTTTTTTTTTTCTGTATACAGTGGCTGCTTATTGTAATTTTTCTTCACTTGTACATAAATAAATATATCAGAAATCCAAATATTTATTTTTCTTTTGATTTAATTATTTTTTTACAGACCTATGATTTGAGAAAAGCCAAACCAAAAAAAAAGAAGGAAAAAAAAAAAGAAAAAGAAAACCGGACACAAACCATTCATGAATGATGGACCGAGCACGTCTCTGGCCATCTAGTGATCGCTGGTGTTCTGTGGCTCAGCTGTTTGTGTGTCAAAATTCAATTGAATCAAATAGAATCGACTCTGAAGAGATGTCAATGAATGCATGTGTGCCACTGGATCCATAAATGCACATCTTCCTTGTTGCGTGTGCTAATTCTGATACACTAATGCAAAAGAAATCATCTGAATTCACAAACATGTTTCTGTTTGTACAAACCACTGCCATGCTAGTTCATGCTAGTTCTGAATTTCACAGACACAAGTTTGGTTGTGGATAGTAAGACACATTTGCAATATTAAAGTTAATGGATAATTGTGCATGCATTTGTTAGTATCCGTCATCCCATAATAAGGACCCCTAAGAGGCTGTGGCGATGGCTGTCCACTAAATGCAAAATAAAATATATTATGCTTCTTACATTTAGCCTATACAGTTTCATTAGGACTACATGTATGGTAAGTGCAAAAGCCTAAAACCTCAAAACATCCCTCAGTAAACACAAATACACCGTCTAAAGATTTAGATATTTTTGTTATACATAAGTGTTAAGTATTTAGGTCAACAAAAGCTTCTGCAAATGATGGAGGACTGGAGGATTTTTTTATTTTTATTTTTTATTCTGCATTTATGTATAACATTATTGCTAGTATATATATATATATATATATATATATATTGTGACAAGCATCCCGAGTCCATATCAGCATTGCCCTGGTAACTCACGAGGAGCGCCGGCTCAAAACTCATCACGGGCTGATCGCCCGCACCTGCCCCTCATCAGCCGGGCTCTATTTAAACAGCATGCGCACAGACAAAGGGTGAGAAACCTCTCCATGAGCTCACAAATTGACTCTGCGCTCTTTTCTCTCCTCCAGACAGCAGCGTGTGACCGTACAGCACTGCCACGAGCACCCCACGGATTCAAACACGCCGCAAGCCAAACCACCGTCATCACCCACGTACCACAGCACCTATTAATAAAATCCACCCTCTGGGGCTTTCACTTGAGTTTTTCTCTTGCGTGATTCTTTCCACCCCGCCCCACTGGTGGAGAATGCGGGCATAATAGTTGAAGGAACACCGACCTGCGATCTCCCAGCAACTCACTCTTTTCTTTTTTTTCCCCTCTCTGTGTTCTCTCTACCAGGCAGCCGCTGCTCCCTGTCTCTTCAGCATGGACGAAATCCTCCAACGGCTAGCGGAGGTCAGCATCTGCCAGCAACAAATCACAGAACATCTGGCCGCTCGACAGGACCAGACTGAGCGGGAGCTCGGCGAGCTGCCGGCAGCACCGGCCCGACGCGTTCCGCTACCCGATCCGCGAGCGAAAATGACTCAAGTTCTGCCCAAGATGATGGCTGACGATGATGTGGAAGCCTTCCTCCAAATGTTTGAGACCACAGCAACCCTGGAGGGCTGGGAGAGCAACGACTGGGCACGATTGGTGGCACCTCTCCTCAGCGGCGAGGCCCAGCGAGCCTACTTCGCCCTGCCGACTAAAGTGGCAAATAACTATGGCAAGCTCAAAAGAGAAATCCTGTCCCGGTTGGGGCTTTCCTCAGTTTGCGCCGCCCAGTACTTTCATGAATGGGAATACCAACTCCGCCTCCCAGCCCGAGCCCAAGCTGCTGAACTGTCCCGCCTCGCGCAGCACTGGTTGCTTGATGGAAATCCCACGGCCACCCTAGTCACGGAGCGCGTCGTCATCGACCAGTTCCTTCGAGCCCTCCCGCGGACTCACCGCCTGGTGGTTGGAATGCAGAACCCCGCCACCGTGACCGAGCTCGTCAAGGCGGTGGAGCTGGCAGATGCTGCCCAACATCGGGATGCTGGGGAGCAAGCGAGGCCATTTCCCCAGAGGGTGGTCCAGGAGTGACGAGCGCCGGTCCCTCCCCAAAGGACGAACCGATGCCCACAGCGGACCCTGCATCTCCCGCACGGACGTTGCCGGGCGGGCTGTATTGTACACCGCGACCTGCCCCAGGGGGCGCCGGAGGCAGAGGTGAAAATTAACGGCCGCCCATTCCCAGCACTTTTGGACTCCGGCAGTGTGGTTAGCTTGGTCCAGTCCTGCATCCTCACGCCACGCAGAGAAACCAAGGTTACCTTCCCCATCACCTGCGTGGGCGTAGTAATGGATTTGCCGGTCTCCGTCCTCATCGGCAGAGACTGGCCGGGGTTCGACCGCCTGCTGGCCACTGCCGTACAGCCCGCCGCCAAGAAAGGGAGCCACGGCAGGAGGCCAACGAAAGGAGCCCGTCGACACCCGGCCCTGCTGGCCTCGGACAGCGGGAGAGATGGTGAGTCCACTCAGTCTTACACTAACCTCTACCATGATCTGTTCCAACAGGTGAATGGGGGCGGCTCATTTGCCCAAGAACAACGAGAGGACGATCGGCTAAAGCATTGTTGGGCCCAAGTGCACGTAGTGGAAGGCAAAGAGGTGCAACCGGGGCCCCATCCTCTCCCGCATTTCATTATCCGAAATGGCCTGCTCTACTGTGTCGCAAAGCGTAGGGGGGAGGAAAAGACTTTATTGGTGGTACCACGGACGAAAACGGAAACGGTGCTAGAGTTGGCACACTCGCTCCCCCTGGCCGGCCACCTTGGAACCGTGAATACCACCCACCGAGTCCGGGACCGCTTCCACTGGTCCGGGCTGGAAGCCGAGGTCAAACGTTTCTGCCAGGCCTGCCCAACCTGCCAAAAAACTGTTTTTTTTTTGTGGATTATGCCACCCGGTACCCCGAAGCAGTGCCCCTCCGAAAGGCTACCGCCAAGTCCATCGCCCGTGAGCTCTTCCTGCTCTTCAGCCGGGTAGGCATCCCCACGGAGATACTGACCGACCAGGGGACCCCCTTTATGTCCCGGCTAATGGCTGACCTGTGTGGCCTCCTTAAGGTGAAGCAACTGAGGACTTCCGTTTACCATCCCCAGACTGACGGCCTCGTAGAACGGTTCAACCAAACCCCTTAAACAAATGCTTTGGCGGGTCGTGGCTGAAGACAAGCGTGACTGGGAACCCATGCTCCCCTACTTGTTGTTTGAGATTCGGGAAGTTCCTCAGGCGTCAACTGCTTCACCCCCTTTGAGTTGCTGTTCGGGCGCCAACCCCGAGGGCTGTTGGATGTTGCCAAGGAGGCATGGGAACAACAACCTGCGCCCCACCGCTCCGTCATCAAGCACGTGAAAGCGATGAGGGAAAGGATCGACCGGTCATGCCACTAGTCCGAGAGCACCTCGCCAAGGCCCAACAAGCGCAACAACGTCAGTACAACCGAACCGCCCAGCCTCGCATGTTCCAGTCTGGAGACCGGGTAATGGTCCTTGTCCCCAATTCCGCATGCAACTTCCTGACTAGCTGGCAGGGCCGTATACTGTCACCAAAAATGTTGGGCCAGTCACGTACCGTGTCCGCCAGCCAGGATGGCGAAAACCAGACCAACTCTATCACATTAACCTGCTCAAGAAGTGGATAGGGACAAGAGACCAGCTAGCTGCCCTCGCCACCGTGGACCCGGTCGTGGTGGACATCAACCCAGAGCTTTCGGCGACTCAAAAGACAGAGCTGCAGCACCTGGTCGGTCAGTTCCCAGATGTGTTCTTGTCGGTCCCCGGGCGGACACACATCGTCCAACACGAAATCCACACACCAGCTGGAGTCATCGTCCGGCAACGGCCCTACCGAGTCCCAGAGGCTCGTCGGCAGGCTATTGAGGAAGAGATCCAACAGATCCTCAACCTAAATCAAATCTAACCATCCAACAGCCACCCGACCAGCCCTATCGTCATAGTACCCAAGCCAGATGGCACCCTCCGCTTTTGCAACGACTTCCGCCACCTGAATGAAGTCTCGGCGTTCGACGGGTACCTGATGCCTCGGGTGGATGAACTCCTCGACCTCCTGGGAAGGGCCCGGTACATCTCCACTCTGGACCTAACCAAAGGCTACTGGCAAGTCCCCCTCTCCGAGTCAGCCAAACCCAAAACGGCCTTCAGCACCCCCGGTGGGCACTGGCAGTACCGGACCCTCCCCTTCGGCCTACACAGGGCTCCGGCCACATTCCGGCGTATGATGGACATCTTGCTGCGGCCCCACCAGTCATACGCCGCGGCATACCTGGACGATGTGGTCATCCATTCCGAGCGCTGGGAAGACCACCTGGACCGTCTGCAGAAGGGTGCTAATGGAGCTGCATAGGGCTGGGCTCACTGCCAACCCCCGGAAGTGTCACTTGGGCCTGACCGATGCGAAGTACCTGGGCTTTTTGTACGAGCTTTTTTGGGGTTGGCAGGGTACTACCGCTGTTTTATCCATAACTTCTCCTCCTTAGCCGCCCCCCTGACAGACCTGACCAGGAAGGGGCAGCTGGAAAAGACCCATCCTATACATCAGCAGAAAGTTGACCCCGGCCGAGAAGAACTATGCCACCGTCGAGAAGTGGGCAGTCTTGGAGCTGAGCTATTACCTCCTAGGGCGGAGGTTCACTCTCGTCACAGACCACCCACCCCTCCAATGGATGGCCCGCGCTAAAGACACAAATGCCAGAGTGACTCGCTGGTTCCTCGCGCTCCAGGACTTCCACTTTGAAGTACAGCATCGGGCCGGAGCAGCCAACTCCAACGCCTGTCGGGGGTCACTGATCTGGTCAGCTTTTGCAGGTCTGTCGGGGGTCACTCCCCACCCACCCATAATTTCACCCCTACTAACACCATATTTCTCTGCCAGACCAGGACAACACTTGGTGCCAGACCAGGACAACACTTAATGTGTGTTGTTTTAGTTCACTTTATATATATAAAGTGAACTAAAACAACACACATTATGATAATATTTAAACCTGTTAGCCATTGTGTCCCTTTTAAACATAAAATAGTCAACTATTTGATAATATAAAGGTTAAATCATCTTCACTGAAACATCAGATTTACCAATCTTAAACTTTTCTCCCATGCTACACTAGAGCTTATAAATAAATCATAACAGCCCTCATGTTCCATTTCAGATATAATCAGCTCTTGGTTAACATCGTCCCAGTAGTTAGTTCTACTGACATCTGATGCACCAGCAGTGTCTCGTCCTGGTGGTGTCTCGTCCATTTGAAATGTCAAAGTGTGTGTGGGATAATCTACTAAAGAGGGACACATCAGAAGAGAGCTAGCCATTGTAACACAAAACCAAAAAAAGAATGACTGGAATGTGTGGACAATCATAATTCAATCACTACTGACCAGTTATCCTTCTTTTCTTTAAGATGTAAACCACTTAATACAGAACAGCCACCAAAAGCACACCTCCAGTCACTGCTCCAACAAAACCTCCAACAGCACCTGGTGGACAGTTCTGACATTTTCCATCTACACAAATGCAAAACGATAAAAAGTGCTTATAATCACAACGTATAATTCAAATATCAGGTGATATTTCTGTCCCTCTGTGTAACTGCTTTCATTACCCCATCTGATGATGATTGGTTCTTTGGAGGTTCTGTGGGACACAAAACAATCCGCTTCTTCATCCTCATTGATCTCCACACTCTTCATCAGCTGGAAGATCCCATCATGGTTGGGTCTGATTCCTGTGGATTCAACCTCATCTTCAGACACAGATGTGTGATTTATCCTAATGGTCATCATTAGGGATGCACGATACTGTCACTTTTTTCTGCCGACTGCATTAAGTCTTCAAAGAGGATGTGAACCGGGTCTTCAGAAGACAGAAGTCTACTAAAGCTTCAGGCCCAGACAGTGTTTCACCTGCAGGTCTAAAAGTCTGCGCTGAACAACTGTTCCTCATCTTCACACAGATCTTCAACAGATCTTCACACAGATCTTCACACAGATCTTCAACAGATCTTCACACAGATCTTCACACAGATCTTCACACAGCTCTTCAACAGATCTTCACACAGCTCTTCAACAGATCTTCACACCGATCTTCACACAGATCTTCAACAGATCTCTGGAGCTGTGTGAAGCTCCCTGCTGCTTCAGATGCTCCACTATCATCCAGGTCCACAAAAACCCCAAAATCACTGGACTTAATGATTACAGACCTGTTGCTCTCACGTCTGTGGTCATGAAGTCACTTGAGTGACTGGTCCTGGACTACATGAAGGACATCACTGGACTGTTGCTGGATCCTCTTCAATTTGTGTACAGAGCAAACGGATCTGTGGATGATGCAGTCAACATGGGACTGCATTGCATCCTGCAGTATCTCGACAGACCTGGGAATTACACCAGGATAACTACACACTGTTCACTATAACTGACTCATTCATACTGAAAATTGTACATTTGTATACTGCATACTTGTAAATAACATGTCTGTACATTCATTTAAACATTTGCATTTTTTTTTCTCTATTTTTACTTCTGTATATTCATGTATTTATTTGACTGTTTTCTTATGTTATATTCCACCTTTGCTGTGTGATTATATATGTATGTCTGCACTGTGTGTGTACTTTCTTCTGCCCTGGAAGCTCTTGTTGCCAAGTCAAATTATTTGTGTGTGTAAACATTCTTGGTAATAAAGCTCTTTCTGATTTATGACTTCATGTCCAGGCCTCTGATGATAAGGACTCACACTGAAAAGTTTAATTTTGAATCCTCAGCCTAGAAAGCAAAGATGTGGCACAGCATCCCATCTTTCACCTCCATCTACAGGTCCTTCTCAAAAAATTAGCATATTGTGAAAAAGTTCATTATTTTCCATAATGTAATGATAAAAATTAAACTTTCATATATTTTAGATTCATTGCACACCAACTGAAATATTTCAGGTCTTTTATTGTTTTAATACTGATGATTTTGGCATACAGCTCATGAAAACCCAAAATTCCAATCTCAAAAAATTAGCATATTTCATCCGACCAATAAAAGAAAAGTGTTTTTAACACAAAAAAAGTCAACCTTCAAATAATTATGTTCAGTTATGCACTCAATACTTGGTCGGGAATCCTTTTGCAGAAATGACTGCTTCAGTGCGGCGTGGCATGGAGGCAATCAGCCTGTGGCACTGCTGAGGTGTTATGGAGGCCCAGGATGCTTCGATAGCGGCCTTAAGCTCATCCAGAGTGTTGGGTCTTGCGTCTCTCAACTTTCTCTTCACAATATCCCACAGATTCTCTATGGGGTTCAGGTCAGGAGAGTTGGCAGGCCAATTGAGCACAGTAATACCATGGTCAGTAAACCATTTACCAGTGGTTTTGGCACTGTGAGCAGGTGCCAGGTCGTGCTGAAAAACGAAATCTTCATCTCCATAAAGCTTTTCAGCAAATGGAAGCATGAAGTGCTCCAAAAATCTCCTGATAGCTAGCTGCATTGACCCTGCCCTTGATAAAACACAGTGGACCAACACCAGCAGCTGACATGGCACCCCAGACCATCACTGACTGTGGGTACTTGACACTGGACTTCAGGCATTTTGGCATTTCCTTCTCCCCAGTCTTCCTCCAGACTCTGGCACCTTGATTTCCGAATGACATGCAAAATTTGCTTTCATCCGAAAAAAGTACTTTGGACCACTGAGCAACAGTCCAGTGCTGCTTCTCTGTAGCCCAGGTCAGGCGCTTCTGCCGCTGTTTCTGGTTCAAAAGCACACGCCTGTGCACGGTGGCTCTGGATGTTTCTACTCCAGACTCAGTCCACTGCTTCCGCAGGTCCCCCAAGGTCTGGAATCGGTCCTTCTCCACAATCTTCCTCAGGGTCCGGTCACCTCTTCTCGTTGTGCAGCGTTTTTTGCCACACTTTTTCCTTCCCACAGACTTCCCACTGAGGTGCCTTGATACAGCACTCTGGGAACAGCCTATTCATTCAGAAATTTCTTTCTGTGTCTTACCCTCTCGCTTGAGGGTGTCAATGATGGCCTTCTGGACAGCAGTCAGGTCGGCAGTCTTACCCATGATTGCGGTTTTGAGTAATGAACCAGGCTGGGAGTTTTTTAAAAGCCTCAAGAATCTTTTGCAGGTGTTTAGAGTTAATTAGTTGATTCAGATGATTAGGTTAATAGCTCGTTTAGAGAACCTTTTCATGATATGCTAATTTTTTGAGATAGGAATTTTGGGTTTTTCATGAGCTGTATGCCAAAAATCATCAGTATTAAAACAAATAAAAGACCTGAAATATTTCAGTTGGTGTGCAATGAATCTAAAATATATGAAAGTTTAATTTTTATCATTACATTATGGAAAATAATGAACTTTTTCACAATATGCTAATTTTATGAGAAGGACCTGTAGCTTCTGTGGGATTCATCTCAAAGGGGAATTTTGGGATGAGAATTTAGAGAACCTCCTTCAGGCCATTTGTTCTTGTTTTTGGATTGACGTATGCCTTAGTGCAAGACCAATAGATTTATTAGTTTATTAGACAAAAACTCAACATACCTAAAGTTAAAATGTGCTGAATGTGTTTTGGAAAATAATTTAATTAAACTGTGAATTCTAAAAGTAAATCCTTGTTGTATATATATATATATTTTCACTGTTTATTGTGCAACTGTAATTTCAAAAAAAAAGAATAATTTGGCAGAGATAATGCAGTCAAATTAAACCAGTTAAATAGATATATTAAAATGCAATTTGGTCTTTTACTGAAAGTTAACAGTTTAATTTAATAATTTGAGTTACTTTAACTGGAAAATTGTAGTTATTGTAACAGATTGTTAGTTCAATGAACTAACACTTTCTAAAATAAATATCTTGAAATGTCTTGCTTGTGCAACAAGACAAAATCAACTTTTTTTTAGGTTCGGTTTACTTGTACAGGTTTACAGTGTGTCAATGGAGTGATGAAAATCTCTCAGATTTCATTAAAATATTTCCTTTTGTGTTTCAAAGATGAATGATAGTCTTACAGGTTTAGAACAACATGACATTACTAGAACATAAATTGTCCATTTTGGGTGAACTATCTCTGTAATATTAGCCCTTTGGTGACTATTAGTTAAAAAAAGAAAAGAAAAGAAAAGAAAAGAAAAGAAAAGAAAAGAAAAGAAAAGAAAAGAAAAGGAAGAAAAGCAATAACGGAAAGACCCAAGAAACAGAGTGAAGGGTAGGATCAATGTTTAATAAAGTTAGGAAAATTTTCATATTGCAAGATAAAAACAGGCAATTTATTTTTAGTTAGGTTTCTGAATGCTATTTATGTAAAACTAAATTGTACTAATACAGAGCAACAACATTTTAAACAATAAAATATCTTTATGTGCATATGGGAGAGTATTTGATCACAATTTTTTGGGGACATTTTCATTCGTCTTTGATTTCTGCAAGGAAAAATGCATAAAAAACACTCAATCAGCAATGATGTTCATGCAGCTGAAAATAATAGCAGTCCAGCTGAAGTTTCTCTGTGCAAAACTTTTTTTTTTTTTTTTTTTGACAACTACATACTACAAAGAGATGCTAACATGGAGCAGCTAGAGGAAATGACATCAATCATGACTTTAAGCAGATAAATCATCAGACAGTTTGTCATGACAGCCTCTACTCTGAGAATGATTGTCTTTCACACACATGTGACAGCACAGACACTAGGAAAGCAATCTTTACGTGACTTACATTTCAAATAATTTAAAATGGATCATCCGAGTCTAAACTGATCCAGTTTACTGAAGACATTGCGGACCGTTTACAGCAGTTTTGGTTTCTTATAAGAAAAAATAGATTGCATTAGCGTCCGCTTTTGTCGACTGTCACATCACTTTATCTGACACTTTTTCTTCGATGATGAACCAGCAGACCGACGGCCGTTGGATGGACCCTTCTCCAGAACGTCTTTTCTTGATCTTATTCTTGATTACATTGTTAACTTGTGATTGTTTGCTGAGGGAGAATCTTTCAAAATAAAATTACTGCTCCGTTTATTATTTACATGCAGAGATCCACCTGGACAGACGAAAGCAGTGTTTCAATTATGTTACTGATTCACCTTTTTAATTTGCTTGAAACAAAGAATTAATTTTGTTAATAACTGAATTAAAAAAGAAAAAAAAAATCTTAATGTGCTGACTCTTAAAAGAACAGGTTTTTAAATACCTTTTGACAGAAAGTTTTTTTTTAATAAAACATTGACAACGGCATTCATTCAATTATTATTTTATTTAACAGATATTTTATACTAAATTAGTTTTAAGAGGCATGCTGTTATACAACACGATTTGTTTGAAAACCACAAAACATACTGTTTTCGCCCCTACCAAATATCTGTCAAAGTGAAACTTAACTATTGCATTTAATAACATGTTTTTCTCCGTGTAAAAAATACAGTTCTTCTCATCGGTTGAAGCCTTCAACGAAGGAGGAAACATTATTATTAGTTTTGCTCCCAGTTTACATTTTTAAGGTAAGAAAAATCAGTCCAAAAACAACTATTCAGATGGCTTTATTAAATCAGATTAATAAAAAAACAACTGATTTCAAATTGATTGTTAAGTAGACTGTATAAAATTATTGATGATTTAACTTAAAAAGTAACCTGGTTGCCTTAAAGTTCATAATAAAAAAAAAAATTGTTAACACAACAAAAGAGTTTAGTTTAATTAACAAATTCCAAATATTATGTTATCCGAACAACATTAATTATCTTAGTTGATTTGTCAAAAGAAAAACAGTTACAATTACAAATAATAGAAATAATTTTATGGTCTCAAAAAAAAAGTTATGGGGAAATTAATGGTAAACACTTAAACTACTCTCACCAATGATCATTAAATTGATTGCCTTGTTTCCATTTCTCATATTGAAAATATCTGCTTATTTATTTACCTTTGTATCCTTGCACATAACAGTTTCCACAGAAAGCAAATCTTTGGTTAGCTAAAATATACAAATACATTCCCTTCTTAAACATTGCTTTGCAGATATTTTCAGCAATGGGCAACAGTCAGTCAGCTCTAAAAGAACATGGCTACACTCTGGTGAAGGAAGAGCAGAATAAGATCCTGGTGAAAAATGAAGCTGGTGTGTGTGTGTGTGTGTGTGTGTGTGTGTGTGTGTGTGTGTGTGTGTGTGTGTGCAGTGTTGGGTGTAACACATTACTAAGTAACTAAGTAATTAAGTAATTAAATTTCTTATCCACTGAAAATGTAAAGTAAGAGATTACTGCTCATTTTTAGGTAACTTAATTACGGTTACTTATAAAGTACTTGCGTTACAGTAAATAATTTCAACAGTTCTAAAATCAATATTGAATTTGAAATTCCTAAAATTCCTGTCTAAAGAAAAAATAGAATGCAGCGTCTTTAACCCTCTGCACACCAGCCCGTTCACTTTCAGCTTTTCCTGATTCACAGAGAAACCTTAAATACCCAGATAAAGATAAGACTAAAATCAATCGAACTGAATCTAAAAAGGCCTACTTTTATTTGTGATACACTGACAATAACAACAAAACATTGTGCTTTTGGAAAATAAAAATCATTTTTGAAAGAAGTCCTGCTATCAGGATTTTACTTCAGAAGAACAGTGCGATCTGACACGGCTTTATTCAGCAGAGATGATCATTTATGTAATTTATTCTTACCTACATTAGTTAACATGTTATTTTTACTGTGTTAAGGGCACTTGGCTCTGGCGTTTTTAAGATCTGGACAGTCTTGTGCACTTACTTCCTGTCGAGCGCACACACTCTCAAGTGGCCAAGACCACAATTGTGGGTATTTGGACAAGGCAACAGTCACTTGCTTCGATCCCAATTAAACCAGTTGCTTTG
The DNA here is from genome assembly GCF_018340385.1 of Cyprinus carpio. Classification (NCBI taxonomy): domain Eukaryota; kingdom Metazoa; phylum Chordata; class Actinopteri; order Cypriniformes; family Cyprinidae; genus Cyprinus; species Cyprinus carpio. Next base: position 1,802,377 of record NC_056574.1, on the reverse strand, counting down.
AAGGAATCGTTTCATTGAATCATTTAGTGAATCATTTATTAAAACAGGGACTTGTCTCCACCTAGTGGCGGTTTTAGTGTCATTGTTACGGCCATAGGGACGTCTGTGTATCTTCATTTGCTGGTGTAAAATGTAGTACTTGTCATGGTATGTTTTCTGTTGTGCTTCTCTGTAGCTCCTCCTATCTACGTCACAGGTCGGGAGTTCCACCTGAATTGTGTTCCAGCTCTTTAAGGTGTGGGTGGAGCACTATATAAAAGACCCAGTAACTTCCAAACAGAGAGAGAGAGAGAGAGAGAGAGAGACTGACTGACTGAGATTTTACCTTTAAGATTATGTTTGTCAATGTTCTCTTTTTTGTGAGATCACTTGTAGGGAGGAGGATGCCTTTTAATTTGAGATCACATTTTCTCTTGTGTTTAACTAGAGAGGGATTAAGGAAAGAGTCAGTCTTTTTGTTTTATTTTTCTTTTAATGCTAGGTAAGGTATTTTCACAAACCTTCAGTTAGAGTTCCTTTTGTTTGTTATTTTAGATTTTCCCCTCCTGAAGCCTTATGTTTGTATGCCACTGATTAATTTAAAATAAACGTATATCTTTTTATATTTAAAACTGGTGCGATGATTTGTGTTTTGTCCTGGGACCTGGAGACGGGAGTTCTCTCACTCTCTCCCCACAACTTTTTGTTACACTTCTTCCCGGCCCCTAGATTAGAAAGGGGGAACGTAACACATAGATTATTTATTTATCGGTGATGGGCCTAAACCAGCTGGTACCAGCACAAAAACACACTCAGCAAAATATTGTTTAATTATCTTAATCGACAAAAATCCCCACAAAATACTGAAATATCATTTTGGTCAATATGGCCTAACTAAGGGGCATCATTTAGGTTGTTTGGCGGGAAAGTGTTTCAGGTCTGGTCGCCATTTTCACTGAAACTGATCACAGCGAGCCTATGAAGATGAAAGCAAATAAAAACATGAAAACTCAATATAGTCTATATTTATAATGGTTTACAATAAACAAAAAGTACCATATGTGCATAAAGCAAATTTTTACAGGAAATATAATCTCATCAGGAACTGAGCAAAGTCTTTCAGCTTTACTTTCACTTTCGGTTTGACGTCATCTCAGCCGCATCACGTGATCCCGTAGAGGAAGCATCCAATCCCTACCTTTTCTGATCCTGACAAATTTGATTGGTAACATAAAGTCTTTGTTTCATAGCTTAAAGCACAAATGAGATAATATTTGCTTTATAATATGTGCTTTATGCACATATGGTACTTTTTTATATATTGTAAACCATTATAAATATAGACTATATTGAGTTTTCATGTTTTTATTTGCTTTCATCTTCATGGGCTCGTTGTGATTAGATTCAGTGGAAATGGGGACCAAGCCTGAAAATTATCATTCAATTAAACGATTAAACGAGGCATCTCTGAATAAACGTATGCACGGATCAGAACAGCAGCATCGGATTCTTGGGAGGGGAATAATGTTGGCTGGCTGGCTAAACCGCACTGGAAAGGGAGACAAACCCGTAGACGAGACCGGAAGGGAGTTATGTGCGTACTCAACCATGGTTAATCTGGAACTCCAAAATGACGAGCACACAGCCTGAGCGAACTCAAGACCGCTCGCTCCCACAACAAGACAGAACATGGAACGCGAGTGTCCGGAACCCGACTCAAAAGCGAAACTCAACAAGACATGAGTGCCAGGTCCATGTACGTTTTGATAATTTAATTTCCAATTTGGAATGCAACAACGAGAAATGGAAAAATGGCAGGTTTATTAGTTTTTCCGTTTAGTTTAACAAACGGAAAATAAAATTTCTAATTTTTCATTTGGAGTTTACAAATCAGTTTATGGCTTCAATATTTCCTTTCACATGTGTGGGCGGTGCTGAAACACTCATTTCATCTGATTGATCAAATCGCTCTGCCTTCAGCACGGCCTTTTCATTCTTTCAGGAAGAATAAGAGTCAGTACGAGTAATGTCTGAAACCAGCACTCACTGTTAATTAGCATAATATTTGAATCAGATGTTGCTGGGCACATAATTCTTGCTGCTGTGACTTGCAAGTGATCCATTTAATGAGAGTTACAGTATGCTGACAGATTATTTTCTATGTTATAGTATTGTATGAATATTGTCCCATTGATAAATGCATTGCATATAGTTCCGTCTCTTTGGATAAAAGTGAAGTAGAAATAAAAATCAATAATACACTGAACAGTTCCATGATAATATGTCCGTAACATTTACCACTCTCGTCTTCTATTTAAGTCAAAAGGCACTAGGTATGTGTGTGTGACATGAATACATAATTGTGAAAATTAATAAAGTTACATTTATGAAATAAATTAGAAATAAAGTTACAATTTATGAATGTAAGCATGTGTAGCCAACTCAGTTCAAATGAAAAGAATGAGATAGAAAACAGAGAAGGTAGAATCAGTGAAGGCACTTTTTTTTTTGCTTCCGGCTTTGCTACCGTTTGTACGATCTTGCTTACTGCTCTGTGCTTTGCTTCATATTTCTGTACTTTTCTCAGATTTTTCTAAGATTTGTACTTCAGCAGATCAGCACAGTGCTCAAACAACAAATTTTTGGCACAAACACTAAAACTAAAAACTCTGGGACTGGAAAAATACTACAAAAAGAAGACTTTGCCTCCCACTGTCAGCAGCTTACATTCCGGAGACGGGAAAACAACTGGCTACATTCATACAGAAGAGAGAGAAAATGCCTCCTATTGAATATACTTGTTGCATGAACTGCTGCAAACTTCTACAAAGGATTGTGGTTCTTGAAACAAAGTTACTTGCTGGACTTCCAAAAAAGGCGGAACACTCAGCAGACTGTCGTCATGGACCCTCTCAGCATACAGCCGGTGAGTCCCATCAGGGGCGCAGATAGGATTTTTTAACTGGGGGGGACCAAGCTGTGCAGCAGTCAATTTTTTTTAGTCTAGAAAAATCACTAGCTCAGTCATAGATGATAGTACAGGTGCATCTAAAAAAAAATAGATTTAATTTAATTTAATTCAAAAAAGCAGACTTTCTTATATTCTACAGTCATTGCACACAAACTGAAATATTTCAAGAGTTTTTTTTGTTTTAATTCTGATGGTTACAACTTACAGCTTAGGAAAATAAAAAAATCAGTATCTCAAAAAATTAGAATATTCCTTTTTGAGCTTGATTAGTTTGATTAATTTTGAGTATAAATACTGGGTACCTCTTGGGCTAGTTTAGAACATGCAACAGTTATCCAGAAGACAATCATCGACACCCTCCACAAGGAGGCTAAGCCACAGAAGGACATTGCTGAAAGGGCTGGCTGTTCACAGAGTGCTATATCAAAATATATTCATAGAAAGTTGACTGGAAGGAAAAAGTGTGGTAGGAAAAGGTCCACAAGCAGCAGGGACGACCACAGCCTTGGGAAGATTGTCAGGAAAAGCTGATTCAAGAACTTGGGAGAGCTTCACAAGGAGTGGACTGAAGCCAGAGTCAGCGCATGAAGAGTCACCATGCTCAGACATCTTCAGGAAAAGAGCTACAGGTTTCACATTCCTAGAACCAAGCCACTCCTGAACCAGAAAAAAAACGTCAGAAGCATCTCACCTGGGGTAAGGAGAAAAAGAACTGGACTGTTGCTCAGTGGTTCACAGTCCTCTTTTCAAATTTGGAAATCAAGGTCTGGAGTCTGTAGGAAGACTGGAGAGGCACAGAATCCAAAGTCCAATGTGAATTTTCTGAAGTCTGTGATGATTTGGGGTGCTGTGATGTCTGCTGGTGTTGTTCCTTTGTGTTTTATCAAGTCCAAAGTCAGTGCAGCCATCTACCAGGAGATTTTGGAGCACTTTATGCTTCCATCTGCTGACAAGCTTTATGGAGATGCTGATTTCATTTTGCAGCAGGACTTTAGCACCTGCCCACAGTACCAAGACCACTTCCAAGTGGTTTGCTGACCATGATATTACTGAGCTTGATTGGCCAGCCAACATGCCTGACCTGAAGCTCACAGAGAATCTATGGGGTATTGTGAAGAGGAAGATAAATAACATCTGAAAAACAATACAGAGAAGCTGAAGGCCGCTATTTTAAGAAAATATTAAAATTTTTTGAGATACCGAATTTTTTATTTTTCTAAACTGCAAGTGGTAACCATCAGAATTAAAACAAAAACCTCTTGAAATATTTCAGTTTGTGTACAATGAATCTAGAATATAAGAAAGTTTGCTTTTTTTAATTAAATTACAAAAAATAAAGAAATTTTCCATGATATTAAAATTTTTTGAGATGCACCTGTATATGATCACTATGGTTACCGCTACAGGCACAACTGAGGCAGCTACCAGCTCCTCATAGGACCCCGGGGTCAGGAGTCATAGCACATACACACACAGAGAACGTAAACGTCAGTGGCAGCACCATCGTCATGTGTGTTTATTGACAACAGAACAGCGTGTAGAGAGAAGGTGGGTACAAAGTAATGGTTAGATTATTATTGTGCTTCAGCCTGTGTCTGCCCTGACCCGATTCTTTAGCACCAAAACAAACACACCCATACCCCAACAGGACCTGTTACGGTGGCCGAGAAAGCTAAATGCGCTGCAGATAACAAAAACACCTGCAAATTAACAAAACATCTTCATCAGTTTGACAACACGCACTGCAAAGACTCACAATACAAACAAATAAAGAAATGTGCTGCAAAAACACAGACCACATCGGAAATATTTAAGGGAACTGTAAAGTGAAAAACATGGCTGGGACTTAATTTATCAATGTTTGCTCTGAAAAGATCTTTGTTTATTTTAACATCCTGATCATACGATTCCTTAGGTTTTTTTTTTGTTGCTTTTTTTGTGTGGATATTATTAAATAGCCTAAATAAGCTGACTTAAATACACAATTACTGTAACTGTGAAAGATTATATAAGCTGGCTAACTTACTTTTACAACTTACCTAACAAAAACTAACTGTAGCCTATGGTTTTACTATTGAAAATAATTAATTAATTAATACATTTATTATATAAAAAAGCAAACAAAAAAATGGTTACTGTAATCATGCACAAATTAACCATGGATTTACTACTCTAACCATAGTTTAACCATGTTATTTGTACAACTGTGGTTATACAAATGGTAATACGCCAAAAATTTAATTTTCATTTTGTTGGGGTAATTTTGTTTGTGTTGAGTATTTGCAGCTCATTTCTGTATTTGTTTGTGTTGTGAGCATTTGCAGCACGTGTCCTGTCAAACTGATGAAGATGTTTTCTTAATTTTCTGGTGCTTTTTCTATTTGAATGTGTTTTGTGAAGTTGCCACCGTGCCTCGCCCCTATTTTGAAATCTTAGCCCAACACATGCATACGCAACCATGGCAACGGCGATCGCGGAAACAAGTGAAGATTGCACACAAGCATATTCAAACAACACAACATGGATAAGTTGTGTAAAACAAAGCAAAATCAACGTTACTCACCTATCAAAAAGAAACAAAGCAACCTCGGCGTCCGATTCGAGCCCTTCCCACTCCTTGAGTTCTCTCCACTGCTGGAAAGCTGCTCCGATAGTTACGCGGGTCCTACTTCTTGCCTGATTGCAACCCTTCTTTTTAATGTTTTGTTTCTCTTATATTTTCCTCTTTTTTTATTTGCAATCTCTCTCAATCTACAGTCGATCTGCTAATATGCTAATTTTGAATAAAAGCATCTGCTAAATGACTAAATGTAAATGTAATGTAATATGCGTCCTGTGCACTCAAATTGAGCGCTCTCTTCTCACTATCAGGACAAGACACGCCCCCTTACCGCTGATTGGCTACAAGTGTGTTTTGGGACTTTGTCAGACACTGCGGTCAAAAGCGTGTTTCAAAAATCGCTTAGTACATGTTTAAGGAATGGCGGGCAGGTTCACCACTACTTAGCCTAATGTACATAGCGGAAACCCTGATTAATCCTCTGTTTACCAATAGAGCCTTTCATTGAGACAGTGAGGGGGACAGATCGGGTCACTATGAATCTGGGGGGGTCCCTAGTGCCATCTGCGCGCATGAGTCCCATGAATCTTCTGAATCTCAACAGTTTATACCAAGTGTAGAGGAACAAGCCGAAACTGATTGCCACACTAATCGATGGCACAAACAAGGAGCAAGACCCAAAGGAACACGAGACATCAGATTGTCACGAGTTTCTCGTATTGCTGCCGAAGCATCCTCTACCACAGATTCGACTATGACAAGGCTTGTGAATACTGGTATTCTACCACCCCCTATACATCTTGAGAACAGATTTGAAGCATTAATGAATGTGGGTGAGGAATCCCCAAATGTGATTAAACATGGATCGGATTAGCCAGCAGCTAACACCCTTACTAACAGGCGCTCAAGGTCGAGCAGACAGCGGCATTCAGCTCAGAGCGCAGCCGAGCCCAGGACTCTGATAGTGGGTGACTATTATCAAACATCAGTAGCGGGATAACAACAACATGCTGCCTTTCTCAAGCAACGGTTTCTGATGTGAACAAGGAACTTCAGAACATTCTGATGAAGCACAAGACTGCAAATCTAATCATCATCCATGTGGAGAAGAATGATATTCAGAAAGAGCAGTTAGAACTCCTTAAGAAGGACTTCAGTGAACTCTTTGAAACACTCAGACTCAAAGTTCAGTCGTTCATCAGTGGACAACTCCCAGCAAGGGGAACAAATATGTTTTCACAGTTGCTTGGGCTGAACACATGGCTACAAAGATCTTGCAATATAAAAGGAGTGAATTTCATCGACAACTTCAATCTTTTCTGGGGCCATAGACACCTGGTCTGAGTCATCATGTGTTTGACACATCCCACAAGGACACTCATAACACCTTGCAGCCACAATAAGCACTGCTGATGGACACTATCCCGGCTGAGCCCTGCCCACAGAGCTCCTCACAGACAGACTGTGATGTATCAAAACAGCTACAAGACTCAGCACCCAAGGATGACTTTCAGGAAAACAGCCACGGAAGCCAGGACAACATATCACAGTCACCGGAAACACCAGAGACACAGCCCTGCTCACCGGACACATTATCCCTCTCTCCAGCATCTCCACGTCTGTTCTTCTCACAGAAAATGGAGGAATTGGTGTATGCTGGGACTAAATTCTCCCACTCATTCGCTGCAAGTCTGCAGATATCAACAAAAAAACGGCGGGCCCCCCAACCACCAAAGCCTGTGGGCCCTGCTCCTGTGAGAGCTCTCCGACCACTGCCACAACGCCAGGGCCCAAACCCTCCATCCAAAAACAACTGATAGCAGCTCTCAGTGATATGTGTCGGGTCCCCGCTATAATAGCAGCAACATTCATAAATGTTTACAGAACAAGCGGGAACCCAGTGTGCCTGCAGCTTTCTCTATTTCTGTTTTATTACGTGAGAGAAAGTCTAAGGCCTTCTCAAGCCGAAGGGCAAACTCATCTAATCTGCGGCCTATTTTGCATCAAATTAAGATTGCTGTAAAGACACAAAACACTCCCATCAAGTTAGCATTTTTAAACATTAGCTCACTAACAAAATAAATAATTTCTAATCAATGACTTTATAACCACAAACAATCTGGATTTTATGTTTCTAAACGAAACATGGCTAGAAGACAGCTGCAGTACAACAGTCCTTAATGAAGCAGCCCCTCCTAACTTTACTTTCATGAGTGTCTGCAGGACTGTTAGGAGAGGTGGAGGTGTAGCTGCTCTATTTAACGATGTCTATCAATACAAGCAAGTGTCATTTGGTCAGTACTTGTCTTTTGAATATCTAGGGATTGTGCTGAAAAGTGCTCCACACATTCTGTTTATCATTATTTACAGGCCTCCAAAATACCCTTCAGCCTTTGTTGAAGAGGTCACAGAAATGCTATCAATGATTTCCTCAGAGTTTGACTGTTTTGCTATTTTGACCTGATTCAGCATGTGCATGGACCCACACACAAAGGTGGACACACTCTAGATTTAATCATCAGAAGGAGTCTAAACATTTCATCCATTGTTATCAAGGACGTAGCACTATCTGATCACTTCTGTATTTTCTTTGATATATAGATCTCTGCTACCACTGAATCTAGATCTGTCTGTCAGAAGGAGATGCATTAACGAGAACACTAGTGTGCTCTTTATGGAGACTATATTTTTAACACCAAGCATTTCTGCAGACTCTGTTGATATTCTCCTTGATTCCTTTAACTCAAAAGTTAAGAATGTTATTGATGATATTGCTCCTGTGATAGTCAATAAGAAAATTAGTAGAAAGAAATCAGTTTGGAAAAGATCAACAGCAGTTCAGACTATGAAAAGATAATGCACAGCCGAGCGGATGTGGCGGAAGACGAAACTTGAAATTCACTATAGCATCTATAAAGACAGCCTTCATGCTTTCAATGTGAAACTTGCCACAGCAAGACAGAATTTTTTCTCAAACCTTATGAACAGTAACTTAAACAACACTCATACTCTTTTTGCCACTGTTGAGAGACTGACAACCCCCCCCCCCCCAAGTCAGATTCCCAGTGAAATGCTCTCAGACAGCAAATGCAGTGAGTTTGCTTCCTTCTTTTCTGAGAAGCTCATCAATATCAGGAAGGCGATTAGCACAGTGGTTCTCAACTCCAGTCCTCGGGACCCACTGCTCTGCACATTTTGTTTGTCTCCCTTATTTATCGCACCTGATTCAGATCATCAGCTCATTAGGAGAGAGATCCATGAACTGAACTGAGTGTGTCAGATTCAGAAACATTCAAAATGTGCAGAGCAGCGGGTCCCGAGGCCTGGAGTTGAGAACCACTGGATTACCACATCCTCAAGTAATGCAGAGGTCAGACAGATTTGGCCGCAATATCAAAAATATACTATGTCTATTTTTGAAGCAATTGATAGCAACATTTTGGAAGAAATAGTGCAGCAACTAAAATCGTCAACCTGCTATCTTGACACACTTCCCACATCTTTTTTTTTTTTTTTTTTCCAAAAGTGTGCTTAACTGTCCAGAAGCAGATCTCTTAGAAGTGGTGAATGCCTCACTTCTTTCTGGGACATTTCCAAACTCCCTGAAAACTGCAGTTGTTAAGCCCCTCCTGAAACAACTTGGGGAAGTCGTGGCCTAATGGTTAGAGTGTTGGACTTGCAATCCAAGGGTTGCGAGTTCGAGTCTCAGGCCAGCAGCGCTCTCTCCACCTTCAATACCACGACTGAGGTGCCCTTGAGCAAGGCACTGAACCCCCAACTGCTCCCCGGGCGCCACAGCATAAATGATGCCCACTGCTCCGGGTGTGTGTTCACGTTGTGTGTTTGTTCACTGCTGTGTGTGTGCACTTTGGATGGGTTAAAAGCAGAGCATGAATTCCGACTATGGGCCACCATACTTGGCTGTATTTCACTTCCACTCACTCAAAAAGAGCAATCTTGATAACACCATTTTGAGCAATTATAGACCAATATCAAATCTTCCTTTTACAGGCAAAATTATAGAAAAGGTAGTTTTTAATCAGCTGAACAAATACTTAAACTCAAATGGATACCTGGACAATTTTCAATCTGGGTTCCGACCGCATCACAGCACAGAGACAGCACTCATTAAGATAATAAATGATATTCACTGAAATTCTGACTCTGGTAAAATATCAGTGCTAGTATTGCTAGATCTCAGTGCTGCGTTTGACACTGTCAATCATAACATACTACTAGAGAGACTGGAAAACTGGGTCTGGCTTTCTAGAATGGTACTCAAATGATTTTAAGGTCATACTTAGAAGGGAGAGGTTATTATGTGAGTATAGGAGAGCATAAGTCTAAGTGGACGTCCATGACAGGGTCCCACAAGGCTCAATTCTTGCACCGCTCTTGTTTAGCCTGTATATGCTCCCACTAAGTCCAATAATGAGAAAGAACAAAAATTGCCTATCACAGCTGTGCTGTGATGATTTACCTAGCCTTATCACCAAATAACTACAGCCCACTGACTCCCTCTGCCAATGTATTGATGAAATTAATAGTTGGATGTGCCAGAACTTTCTTCAGTTAAAAACAAGGAAAATTCTGAAGTCATTGCATTTGGAAACAGAAACAAAGACAAAGACAAGATTTCAAGGTGAATGCATACCTTGACTCTAGGGGTCAAACAACTAAAAATCAAGTCAGGAATCTTGGTGTGATTCTGGAGACAGACCTTTGTTTCAGTAGTCATGTCAAAGGAGTAACTAAATCAGCATACTATCATCTAAAAAACATTGCAAGAATTAAATGTTTTGTTTCCAGTCAAGACTTGGAGAAACTTGTTCATGCCTTTATCACCAGCAGGGTGGACTATTGTAGTCGTCTCCACACCGGCCTTCACAAGAAGACCATTAGACAGCTGCAGCTCACCCAGAACGCTGCTGCCAGAATTCTGACTAGAACCAGAAAATCTGAGCATATCACACCAGTCCTCAGGTCCTTACACTGGCTTCCAGTTACATTTAGGATTGATTTTAAAGTACTTTTAATCTTTTATAAATCACTCAATGACCTAGGAGCAAAATATATTGCAGATACGTTCACTGAATATAAACCTAACAGACCACTCAGATCATTAGGATCGAGTCAGTTAGATATACCAAAGAGATATACCAAAGGTTCACAGAAAACAAGGGGAGTCTGCCTTTAGTTACTATGCCGCTCGCAGTTGGAATCAGCTTCCAGAAGAGATCAGAAGTGCTAAAACATTAGCCACTTTTAAATCTAGACTCAAAACTCATCTGTTTAGCTGTGCATTTATTGAATGAGCACTGTGCGATGTCCGAACTGATTGCACTGTATTTTACATATTCACTGTATTTTATGTGAAATCATTTTCTATTTTTAACTGTTTTAAGTTCATTTTAAATAAGTAATTTTTAATCATTTTCAAGGTTTTTAAATTGCTTGTTTTATTTTTGTGATTAATTTTCTTCATGATTATTTTACTTTCTTTTATGTAAAGCACTTTGAATTACCATTGTGTACAAAATGTGCTATATAAATAAACTTGCTTTGCCTTGCCTTAATACTGACAAAAAATAACAGGGTTTAGGGCAAATAAAATCCCTATTTTTCATGCCTTAGAATTTTATTACATACTATATTGGTTGATGTTTCTCTTCTTAGTCTTCTTTGTTGGGCTTGAGAAAGCCAACACATGTTAAGAATCAGAATGAGCTTTTATTGCCAGGCATGTTTACACATATGAGGAATTTGTTTTCGTGAGAGTGGGGTGCTCAGGAAAAGCCTCTTGGGGCACAACAGGGACAGCAGGAAACTCTGAGATGGCCTCCTTGACAATAACAGGCTGAATGAGAGCTGCTGAAACGGCCTTTGTGGCCAATACAGTGAGAGTTGGCTGTTCAGGAAGGGCCTCTGTGGACATGACTTGATTAACAGGATCATCTGTTGACTTCACATGACTTGCAGGAAAAGCATCTGTAAAGGCAACTGGGGAAGCAAGCAGCTTGGAAATGGCCTGCCTGACTGCAACAGGCAAAATGAATGCCTCTGCCTCCGTGGCCATGACAGGAGAAGCAGCCAGCTTAGGAAGCACCTCTGTGGACATGACATGACAGGCAGTAACACATTCTGTGGACAAGACTGGATTCATAAATATGGCTTCCGTGGACATAACAGGAAGGGAATTAGACTAGAATGGGCCATTCTCCTCTTCTTCCGATGGATTGTGGCTGCATGCTTGACCGCCTCTGTAGTATCAGTAGTTAACTCGGCCAACACAGACGGAGAGGCAGTGATCTTGGTCATCTCAGCAGAGACAGGAATTGGCCCGGCAGATGGTGAAAACTCAGGAACAGACCTTACAGACTGAGGGACGACATTTGACTTGACTGATTCTTGAATAACAGGAGTGCACTCAGTTAAATATGTGAAAACAGAGATTAACTTAGCAGACTCAGAAATGCCTTTTGCAAACTTCCTTGACTAAGCTATGACTGTGGTTGACAACTTGCTGGATAATGGTAGTGAAGGTGACTGATTCAGGGATGACGGAAGTTGACTCTGACTTAGAATTACAGGAACTGACTGGATAGCAGCTAACTTGGCCACCTTGCTAAAGAAAGGAGCAGGGTTAACTGGCTCTGGAATGACAGGAACGGATTTAACTGGTCAAGAATGACTGGATCAGGCTTGACTGGCTCTGGAATGACTGGAACGGGCTTGACTGGAATAGAGATATCAGCAGCTCTCTTAATTATCTCTGGGAAAGCTGACGTTGATTCAACAGTCTCAAAAAATAACTGGGACTGACTTGTATGTCTGGGTAGGATGACATCAGTTGACTTGGCTGTTTCAGGGGAAACATGAGCGATCTCAGTAGACCCAGGGGTGACTGGGAAGGTACCGGAGTCATAAATGGATACAGCATACTGAAGTGCCCTCTTCCTTCTTGTCCTTTGCTTCTGAGTAGGAGTCAGACCAGTCTTAACTTGAAAAGGGAAGTGGGGCAGTGTGGTCGTTGCATGTTGGCATAGGTGGTGGAGGCATTCCCCACTGGATGTGATGACCAAGATACCTGGAGAAGAAAAATTAGGGTGGAGCTCCGGAAGGATAAAGAGAGGAGTGAGGACAGTGAAGGACAAGAGAGGACCAGGCCTGGGTTTTATTTTGTATTTTGTTTCTGTTTGTGGGCGACAGTCGTCCGTGAGAGGCTGTCACACTACTTTGTGTTTATTTTATTATTAAAGTTTTTTTTTGAATGTTCGCCAGTTCCCGCCTCCTCCTTCCCTACCTACGAATGTTTACATTGTCACAATAGTTTAACCTGTTAACCAGCACCCTCCATTATGGGATTCACAGCTGAAAATGACTTACCTAACTTAAAATTGTAATAGTGCCTGACTTAAGTGTGCTACACTCACAATTTTGGTGTTTTTGGAAAGAAGACCCTTTGGGCTTTACTGTCCATCAGGTCAGATGAATTCAAGGATTTCTGTGAAGGAAATGGAATTAAACACCTGAAAGAACATCTAAATGGGCCCAAGCCAATGGTGAAGTTGAGCATCAGAATGCCTCCATCATGAAATATATTCAAACTGAACAACCAGAAAGGCAAAGCTGACAAAAGGAACAAAAGAAAGATGACAGAGAGAACACATGAACTTACAACAACACAACAGGCAAAAGCCCGGCTGAACTTTAGTTAAAATGGAAAATGAGAGTTCATGACTATGATGCTGAGAAAAAAGGGAAATACAAACTGTATGCAGATAAACATCGGAAAGCAGAATACACAAATGTAGATGTTGGAGATCGGGTTTTGATCAAACAGGACAAGACTGATAAGTTCACTAAAACATTCAATGCAACACCTCACACAGTGATCAGAAAAGCTAGAAACAAAATAACTGTTGAGTCACCCAGTGGAGCCCAGTACAGTCGCAACACAACATCTGTGAGGAAATGTGTGGAGAAAGAGAAGACAAACAGGATAGCAGGAAAGCGGAAGATGACAGCTGTTCTGAGGACACAAATCAACAGACAGTGCTAGAGGGCTCAGACAGACCTGTCTACAACAGAGTGTCACAAAGACGTCACATATGTGAAGCCTAAAAGGGAACGGAATGCCCCAAAAATTTACAGACTTTGTCATTGGGTGAATTCTTGAACTGGTGAATACAAAGTGCAGTTGAGATGTTCATGGTTTGGTCAATTTAAAGCAAGTTTAAAGCAAGTTAAAGAATGTGGTGTTTGCTAGTTAAATGTTTAAATATGTTGTGTATTTAGGCAAGATTGAGACAGGTTAAATGGATGGTCTCTATCCAACTTTGGGTGGGATGTCATGTACTATAATTACATCTGTGTCTTTATAAGATGAGAGAGTATGAGGCATGATGGGAAGTTTTGTTCGTGTTGTTTGTGAATTCATGTCAGAGAAGTAAAGACGCTATGGGTAAAATGTTAACCCGCGTGTGACTGATTTAATTCAGTAGACTGTGCTTCCTCTGACAAGGATCAGATAACTTAAGAAACAGATGTGAGGTATCAGAGCAAATCAGACATTTTAAGATTCTATCAAGAACATGGTTGAAACACAATGAGCCGAATTCCACACAAAGAGGCCCAAGACAACAGGATGTTCGTAAATTCCAATCAGAAAAGATATTTTGGGCAAATAACCAAGATTAATGGTCAAAGAGATGCACAGTCTGACCATCACATGTAAATCCATGATAGAAATCATGAGCTACATACTTCCTCAGACTGGTTTCCCCCCACTCAGGACAAAGACCACGCTCCTTATAGACCTTTTGTTACTCACAAAGCCCACCCTCACGTTCACAGAATGACAGAGAGACTGTTTTTTAATTTTTCCATGTACTGTATATACAGTGGGTACAGAAAGTATTCAGACCCCCTTAAATTTCACTCTTTGTTATATTGCAGCCATTTGCTAAAATCATTCATTTAAAAAGTTTTTTTTTTCCCCCTCATTAATGTACACACAGCAGCCCATATTGACAGAAAAACACAGAATTCTTGACATTTTTGCAGATTTATTAAAAAAGGAAAAACTGAAATATCACATGGTCCTAAGTATTCAGACCCTTTGCTGTGACACTCATATATTTAACTCAGGTGCTGTCCATTTCTTCTGATCATACTTGAGATGGTTCTACACCTTCATCTGAGTCCAGCTGTGTTTGATTATACTGATTGGACTTGATTAGGAAAGCCACACACCTGTCTATATAAGACCTTACAGCTCACAGCGCATGTCAGAGCAAATGAGAATCATGAGGTCAAAGGAACTGCTTGAAGAGCTCAGAGACAGGATTGTGGCAAGACACAGATCTGGCCAAGGTTACAAAAAAAAATTCTGCTGCACTTAAGGTTCCTAAGAGCCCAGTGGCCTCCATAGTCCTTAAATGGAAATGTTTGGGACGACCAGAACCCTTCCTAGAGCTGGCCGTCCGGCCAAACTGAGCTATCGGGGGAGAAGAGCCTTGGTGAGACAGGTAAAGAAGAACCCAAAGATCACTGTGGCTGAACTCCAGAGATGCAGTCGGGAGATGGGAGAAAGTTGTAGAAAGTCAAACATCCTGCAGCCCTCCACCAGTCGGGGCTTTATGGCAGAGTGGCCCGACGGAAGCCTCTCCTCAGTGCAAGACACATGAAAGCCCGCATGGAGTTTGCTAAAAAAACAGAGAAATAAGATTCTCTGGTCTGATGAGACCAAGATAGAACTTTTTGCCCTTAATTCTAAGCGGTATGTGTGGAAAAAACCGGGCACTGCTCATCACCTGTCCAATACAGTACCAACAGTGAAGCATGGTGGTGGCAGCATCATGCCGTGGGGGTGTTTTTCAGCTGCAGGGACAGGACGACTGGTTGCAATCGAGGGAAAGATGAATGCGACCAAGTACAGGGATATCCTAGATGAAAAGCTTCTCCAGAGTGCTCAGGACCTCAGACTGGGCTGAAGGTTGACCTTCCAACAAGACAATGATCCTAAGCACACAGCTAAAATAACGAAGGAGTGGCTTTCAGTTTTTCTTTTTTTAAAAATCTGCAAAAATGTCAACAATTCTGTGTTTTTCTGTCAATATGGGGTGCTGTGTGTAATTTAAATGATTTTAGCAAATGGCTGCAATATAAAATTTTAAGGGGGTCTGAATACTTTCCATACCCACTGTATGCACCTAAATGATGCTAAAAGGAGTTATGAGCAACTAATCATTTCTATGCATAACTCCATATTATATACAGTATGTAACCCACACATTGGATGATCATGTTCTAATCACTTATTGTGTGTGTATTTTGAATAACTATTGAATAGTTTATAGGATTATATTCATGTTGGGTATGTATGAGTGTGAAAATTCATGCTTTAAACGTTTCTATCAATCAAAGCTTTATCAAATATAGCATGCTTTTTGCCATTAATTTTTGCGTTCTTTGAGCACCGCTAGCGTTCTTCGGCCTACACGCCTGCTGCTACTTAGCCATGATGAGAAGAAACGCCACCTAGTCTCATCAAACTTTACTTCTATTCTTTTACTTTAGTTTCTTTTCTTTTCCGTTGAGAGTTTCATGTTCTGAGTTAAGTTTTGTAACACAGTGTCTCCGAGTTCGACCTCGAGTGCCCATCTCAAAACTTCAGCCAGCCCACAACTCCGCATCTTCTGCCAAAGCCCAACCATTGGCTTCCCAAGACATCACTTCAACGACTACTGATCTTACAGCCAATCAGCAACCTCGGGAAACCCCCTTTTCGGCAAGGACAAAGGGAACCCCTTTACACAGGCAAGGCAAGTAACTTACCTCAAGCTGAACTGGTGCATCAAATATAATTTTCACCTCAGTGAGGAACTCAATGCGAGGGTTAATTAAGTGATTGATGGTTGTTCATGTCTATGCAATTTTACATATTGCTATAAAATTGGGATTTCACATTTTCATTCTCTTAAACTCATTCTTTCCTTACTTTCTCTCTTCCTGCAACTTGTGTGAATGCGTGTGTTCATGTGTTAGATTAGTTTATATGTCTTAGATTTATCCAATAAAGCCTTATTTATATTGAAAAGAAAAGTATCTTGTGTTTTGTGCTTACAAGTTAATGTCTTAAACTGCCGATCTTGTTACTGTGCTAATTAATAGTGTTTTCATTATGCTTTATATTTTACATCCATTGCAGAGTTGATGTTATCCATTAAATCACTGGCCGACACAGTGACCAGCTGTAAAATAGTGATTCTGTCCAAATTTCATTTGAGCTAAATTGACCTGTTTCCCTTACACAGATACATAACAAAATGATGTTTGCTACTGTAATGAATATGATACTTATTTTTTATTTAATAGGCAGGAGAAATTCCCAACATTAAACAAACAACCTTTTAAATGCAGGACATTTGCGTTGTAAGAATGTAAAGGAATACTTCAGATATAAAAACACTGACTCGTTAGGTAATGTTTTTCATTAAAAACATACGATTTATTCTTAATTCAGTTGAAAGTATGGAATACTAGGAAATAGCAATACCAGTTCTATATTATAGATTAGTGGTGTAAACTTATAATTGATTACTATAGACACATGGACTTAACAGACACATGCATGTCCTCAAGACACTAGATTTCCTCTAATATACCACAATAATTTACCTCAAACATCTCGTTTTCACAATCCTCTGATGTCAAACTCAATCGAAAATAAAATTAATCAGACCTAAAGTGCAAGAGAGATCTCGCTTCTGGATTGCAAAATAACAAAAATGCATCAGTGATTATTGTCTTGATATTATCACATAGAAATGGTTGACAAGATAAAGTTAGCTTGATCATTTTATGTAGCAAAAATAAATTGTAAGTGTATTTCCTTAATTTCCCCACCACCAAAAGCAGAACTGTTAACATTAGAGTTTATCGATACTACAGTTTATCATAATTCAGCCCCAGGGCCCGTTTAATACTGAATTCAGGTATTCAGTCATACTTGCAAGAGAAGCAAGGAAAGATGAGTTACAATTACAAAGCTACATGACAGTATTTCTTGCATCTGCATTTTCTAAATACATCATAAGTGGAAGAATAACGCAGTCATTTTAAAAACAACAGTAAAGAAAAAGTAACAAATAAATAGCAGTCGCTCTTAAAAGTGTTACAGCCTCTTCTTCAGCTTCCTGAACAAGAACGGTTTGTAAAAAGCTTCTTTCCTTCATGAAAGAATAAGCAAACTACAAGTGATGTATATGCATTATAAGATAATTGAACATAATATGAAACTTATAAGAAAACACAATGATATACAAGAATAAACCTTTCTGACATTGTTCTTTGGGGAGGAGCTCCATCTTTGAGTTAATCTGAATCTCTCAGTTGAATCTGCTGGTTTTGAAGATGAAGATGAACTTTATTCACTGTGAAACCTTAGATAATGTTTCTTTGTCATGTCACTTGTAATGACTGGTTAGGACAGATTTATCCAGATGATTTTTTACTGCTTGATGCATTATTGTGTCTCATTTGGTGAGGATGCAACATTGACCTTAAAGTGCTGATCTGAAGATGATCTACTTACTGTGATTGTTTTTTGTATGTCTGTGTAGAGCGGATAACTGAATGAAACGATTCCCACATGCAGTGCAGTGATATGGTTTCTCTCCAGTGTGAATCCTCTCGTGTTTTTTCAGGTCTCCTGACTGACAAAATCTCTTGTCACAGTGTGAACACTTGTAAGGTTTCTCTCCAGTGTGGATCCTCTCATGTCTTTTCAGATGTCCTGACCGACTGAATCTCTTGTCACAGTGTGAACACTTGTAAGGTTTCTCTCCAGTGTGAATCCTCTCATGTCTTTTCAGATGTGCTGCCTGACTGAATCTCTTGTCACAGTGTGAACACTCGTAAGGTGTTTCTCCACAGTGAATCCTCTCATGCTGTTTTAAATATTTAGCTAAAGTAAAAGTCTTATCACACTCAAAGCACACATGCTCTCTCACAGCAGTGTGTATTTTCTGATGAACTTTCAAGCTTTGAAGACATGAATAACTTTTTCCACACAAATAACATGAATGTGGTTTCTCCTTTGTATGAACTATCATGTGTTTCGTCAGGTCTGATGCCCTCAAAAATGTTTTGTCACATTGATCACACGTATGCCACTTCTCTCCAGTGTGGATCATCATGTGATCCTTAAGATGTGCTGATTGTCTGAAACTCTTCCCGCACTGATCACAAGTGAATGGTTTCTCTCCAGTATGAACTCTCATATGCCTATTAAGGTGTCCTTTTCGTGCAAAGCTCTTCCCGCACTGATCACATCTGTACAGTTTTTCTCCAGAGTGGATCCTCTCATGTGTTTTCAGGTCTCCTGAATAAATGAATCTCTTGTCACAGTCTGAACACTTGAATGGTTTCTCTCCAGTATGAACTCTCATGTGAACATTAAGACTATATTTGCTCGTAAAACTCTTTCCACACTGAGTGCAGGTGAAAGATGTCTTGGCTCTTCTTTTCTTCAAAACTTTTTGTTTGGTTTGAGAGCAACTCCAAGGTTTTTTCTTTGTTTTGATATGTTTTTTCTTCTCAGATTCACTCAATTCTACATTCTCCTCATTTCCTTCATTAAACTCTAAAATAAAAGCAAAATCAGTTTATTTGTCTGTAACTTTGGGGGGTGGGAGTGGAGGGGACAGAAATGTGAAAGGACATAAAAGTGAACCCTGGTGTAACAGTGTAAAGACATTTTCTGAGCAAAATTTTGTTACTTTTGATGCAGTTTTATAAATTATACATCCCTGAAACTTTTCATGAAGATTGATCTGCTAAATATCATTTTTCAAACAGTATAGAAACAAATCCCATGTTTATAGAGAGAACCATTAAATGTTTGATCAACCACACAATTATCAAACATACATTTATTGTTTGCTGCTCCATCTATATTATTATTCAACATCTCTAAAGATTGTTTTTATTAAATCAAACTAAATCTAAAACAGCTTTAAACTTTATAACTGTCAGTATTATTAAAGCTTTGTAAGCCTAATGTACCACAAAGAGTCATTCAAGATTTATAAAGAATAAACACCAACCTCCCTGTTCCTCGTGTTTTATTATCAAGGGTTCTGGTTCCTCGTGTTTTATTATCAAGGGTTCTGGTTCTTCATGTTTTATTCTCCAGGTTTCTAGTTCACTGATGTCCTCTTCACTCTCCTCTTTAACAAACTCCATCTTCACAGCAGCAGATCTCAGTTCAGATAATACTCCTCCAGACATTCCTGCTTGCTTCAAAACTTAGTCACGACTGTGAGGATGAGAATATTACAAGTATTTACTGACCTGATTCAAAAACTCTTATTTTTCTATTTAGAGAAGGTGCATTTCTAACAGTCTGTATTAAACCAGCATCAAGACAAAACAACAGAAAGCCCATGAGCTTCTTCCTCTGTGGTTTAATGGTGTTTGTCAAACAATCGTATGTTTTAGCGCCACCCGCTGGACTGGAGTGAAGCGGAGAGTGGAGACAAAATTACTGCGTGTACAAGGTGCGCTGTGTTTTCCTCCGATCTGCTATTAAAAAATTATAGACTCGCATGGTATTTGATAAACACCAACAGTTTTTGGGAGTGAGAATTAGAAGAGAAAAAAAAAAAACCGATTTATTAGTTAAATGTTTCACTGATAATCACACAACATTGTAACATGTAAATATGGAAAGGAATATCAATGAAAACACGTGATGATGCAATGTAGCCTAATAAAAAAAAAGTTATATATATATATATAATAAATAAAATAGTAAATCCTATGTTGGACAGGTTTAGCATGAAAAACAACATCCTTGGGTTATGTGTCCATCTAAATGTCTAGGACTTAACCGACTGTGTTTACAAGTATTTTGTGTGTATTTCTCCTTTCAAATTAGTAAATCAGTTTATGGCTTCAATATTTCCTTTCACACTTGTGGGCAGCACTGAAACGCTCCTTCCATCTGATTGGTTGAATCACTCTGCCTTCAGCACGGCCTTTTCATTCTTTCAGGAAGAATAAGAGTCAGTACGAGTGCGGCACTGTAATGTCTGAAACCACCACTCACTGTTAATTAGCATAATATCTGAATCAGATGTTGCTGGGCACATAATTTGTGCTGCTGTGACTCGCAAGTGACCCCTTTAATGAGAGTTACAGTATGCTGACAGATTGCTAGGTTATAGTATTGTATGAATATTATCCCATTAATAAATACAGTGCAAATAGTTCCATCTCTTTGGATAAAAGTGAAGTGGAAATAAAAATAAATAATAGACTGAACAGTTCTGTTCTGGAGTATGACTAAAAGAACTGTATTAGGTGAGGTCTGATATCTAGCCTTGCTCAAGGGGTGTCAGTCAAAACACAGGGTCTGATCAGTTCCATCCAAAGAGATTAATTTCTCTTAGTATAGGAGTAATAATTTGCAACCAAGATGCACACAACACAGCTGTACATGGGCATTACAGGTGATCAATTGGGCACTTGTTGTGAGAGTGGGTGTGTATGTGGTCTACAATAGAAAAGGAATAAGAGTTGGATTAAGTTACATGTTTCAAAAATATTATTACAAAGACATTCACATGAAATACTTAGTTTCTTATTAAATTCTCAGGTTAAATATTATCAAATAATCAAACTATATAACCAATGAAACTTTATAACACCACTACCACCTAGTGGTTAGAAATGGCAACTGCTTTCATACTCAAACCGCTTATGAGGTAATTTACATAAACTGCACATAGACATGAACATTGTGTCCATAAAGATCAAATAAACAGCGATTTATTTACTAATATGGCAGTTACATACAGTGGAATATGAAATCTGACATTTGTTCACATTATTACACCATAGTTTGCGAGAACTCGAGTCATTATGATCATGTCAGCAAGGCATATTCAAACGTGCTTGAAAGTGTGTGATTGGCGATTAACACTGATAAATGCTTAACCAATGTGCTAACATGCAGACACAATAAACACATTTATAATGAACTGTTCAACTAGCAATTATTACTAACTTAATAATCAGATAACTTACTTTTGTTCACGGACCACACATCAACCCACGCACAGTCTTTGCACTTTCCTGCTGAGTCACTCTCGCACTTTCTATGCATGCGGACATGTCAAAGGCAGCGCATGCACACACACCCAACCTTTCTAACACTGCCGCCCCCAAATTTGGGTCAAAATTTGCTCTGTTGAAAGGTCGAAATTATGCAGTCTCAGTCACTGGCAGGAGTGTCATCTGCATCATTAGGGATCTCTGGCAGTACAACTAGGCGAGCTATGGGCCTTGTGTAGACTCTGTCCTTTATCTGGATCTCAGCTGTTCGTACACGATCATCAGCCCCTAGGAAGATATTTACTACTCTACCAATTTGCCAGAATGAGCGAGGCATCTGAGGGTCAACCAGCTTGACAACTGTTCCGGGTTTGATGTCTGCTGATGGGTTATGCCACTTCCCTCTGGTTTGCAATCCTGGTAAGTAGTGCTTTATGAAGGCCATCCAGAATCTGTCAGCCAACACTTGTGAATGCCTCCATCTCCGTCTTCCTAGGAGTTCTGACACTGGGTAGATAACTTGGGGCAGGGAACCATCTGGCCGCCCCATCAGAAGGCAATTTGGGGTGATTGGATCTAGATCAGCAATGTCCGCTGATACGTACCCAAGTGGTTTGGAGTTTAAAATGGCCTCAATTTCTATGAGGACAGTTTGAAGAACTTCTTCAGTCACTGTATCTGATCCCAATGTTGTGTAAAGTGCAGCCTTAACTGAACGAATCTCTCATTCCCACACCTCTCCAAAGTGTGGAGCAAGAGGGGGATTGAAATGAAAGCTAATCTGTTGTTTAGCTAACTGCTGCTGTAGATCCTGACTTAGCTGACGAAAGGCCTCTTTAAGTTCTGTCTCACCACCTCGGAAGTTGGTGCCTTGGTCTGAATATAACTCTGCCGGTTTCCCACGTCGACCTATGAACCGTCGCAGTGCCATGAGGAAGGCATCACTATCCATCAATGTCAGAACTTTGAGGTGCACGGCCCGAGTGGTCAGGCATTTGAATAAAAGGCCCCATCTCTTCTCTGTCCGACGTCCCACCTTGACCAAGAATGGTCCAAAACAATCCATTCCAGTTGAATGGAACGCAGGTTTGAATAACCGAAGTCTAGGTGGAGGAAGAGCGACCATTTTCTGTGAAGCTGGCTTTGACCTCCATTTACAGCATTCAAGACAGGTTCACTGGTGTTTCTTTACGGCTTCTCTGCCTTTCAAGATCCACACACTTCGGCACAGCTCTGCAAACACTCGTTCTGGTCCTAGATGGCAAGAAGTATCATGATATTTTATGAGTAAACGGGTGTTGGGGTGATTGGGATCCAACACAATAGGGTGCACTGCACTTGGATCAAGACCTTCTACATGTCTTAATCATCCTACGACTCGAATTAGATTGCTGTCTTGGTCAAACTCTGGAGAGAGACAAAAGAGTCGGCTGTTAGAACGAACAGGCTTACTACTCTTTAACAGCTGGTATTCCTCGGGAAAACTGTCCATTTGGGCTTTTCTCAGTGCAATCAGCTCTGCCTTTTGTTAAGTACTGGCTGGAGGAGAATCCCCTCTGCACTGCCGCCACCATGCAGCTCCTGTGCCACCGACTCAATCAAGTTCTTCCACCTGCTAAATTTACTACCATCTGCAGTTTGTGGTGCTGAGTTAATCACCCCACAGAAGATAGCTCGTTTTAACTCATCTTTATCATCAGATTCCAGGCTGTGCTTAACTGGAGGTGATGGCCAACTACTCTGAGGTTGGAGGAGAAATTCTGGTGAGGACACTAGGATCTTCGGAACGAAGGTAAGCTTCAGATTCTTGCCACGGGTGAGATCATCCGCGGGATTCCTTGTAGAGTCGATGTAATGCCATGCCTTAAGGTCTGTTAATTCTTGAATCTCCGCTACCCTGTTACACACAAATACCTTTAAGGGGCCGGATTCTGAATGTAACCAATGAAGGACAGTTGTTGAATCCATCCAGATCGTGACATTTTGGGCCTTCAAGGTAAGCTCAGTTCCAACGAGTTTGGCCAACTGCGCTCCTACAAGAGCGGCACACAACTCAAGCCTAGGTATGGAGCACTGCTTACGGGCTTCGGAACGAAGGTAAGCGACTGCCCCATATGCTTTCTCTGAAGCACTAGGATCTTCGGAACGAAGGTAAGCGACTGCCCCATATGCTTTCTCTGAAGCATCAGTGAAAATGGTCCATGCTGGATGGGGTGTAGCATCGAGGGAGTACTACAAGAGGTAAATACTGAAGCTCAGCTTCCCATACTTTCCATGCTCATTGAAGGTCCTCAGGGAGTTGTGGGTCATCCCAATTTCTGTTCTTGACCCAAAGCTGCTGAACAATCACCTTTGCACGAGTGGTAAAGGGAAGAATGACACCCAGGGGATCATACTGACTTGCTAACACACAATATATGTTCCGCATTGTCAGAGCTCCATAGTTAACAGGTCTGTGCTTGAATCCTAGGTTGTCTGACTCACAGTGCCAACTCAATCCTAAGGTGGATTCACGCCAATCTACTTTATCATGTGAAAGCCATAGTTCTAACTTAGAGGACAACAAGGACAAGACAACATCTTGCACATTACTAGCCCACTGACTGATGTCAAACCCTCCAGTTGCTAGAAGTGTACGAAGCTCGTCCAGTAACTGCCTTGCTTCTTGAGCAGATGGTAAGCTCTGAAGACAGTTATCCACATAGAAGCATCTCTTCAAGGAATGTCTCACGTCTTCATCTGGTGTGCTGTGCAATGAGATGTGTTTTTGAAGGGCGAAGGATGCACAGCAGGGACTGCACATGGTGCCGAATGGCAGTACTCGCCATTCATAGATATCAGGTGGTTCGTCTCGTCTCATGCCACACCAGAGAAAGCGCAGGAGGGGCCTGTCCTCAGGTAAGAGCAGGACCTGGTGAAACATCCCCCGGATGTCACTGCTGATACCTACACTATGCTCTCTAAATCGAACTAAGACACCCAGGAGAGAGGGGCTCAAGACCGGACCAGGTAACAGTGAATCATTCAGGTTCAGGCCTTTGTATTGGAAGGAGCAATTAACCCTCTGGAGTCTAAGGGTATTTTTGGGGCCTGGAGAAGTTTTGTCATGCCCTGACATTTGTGCTTTTTTCAGTTTCTTATAAATATCCAAATGGCTAAAGTCTAATCTCACTGTAATCAGCACAAACTGGGCTATAATAATATGTGAGCAGCATGTATGTACATGATTGTGTTTTTTCAGAAAAAAAATGTTATGCGTGGTTAGTGAAAAACTAAAAATGTTAAATCACTTGAATAAGGCAATAAAACACATACAGAACATTGGTTTCCCGGGGACTTTTGAGAACTGGAGCTTGTAGCCTAGAAATTTTTCTTTCTAAATGATGTGAAAATCATCTTGTTCACTCACTTACAGAAAACAATATATTGATTTAAATTTTCTAAGACCCTTTTTGTTGGTAAAAAGTCATATGCGAGTAGGCGTCAACTATCATGAATTCACACCTGAGAAGACAAAGACCCACATAATGAGCTGCATAATGAGCCATTCAGTCAGCTGTGTCACTGAGAGGGATGGGTTACAAGAAAGAATGTGAGGACAAAATAAAAGTATATAATTTTATGTTTTTAGTTTATTAAGAATATATTTAATTATCCCACAACATAATTTAATATCCACTTGGGGGAGCAGTTAAACAGTTTATTAGGGGCAATCAAAGCTTACTTTCAAACAATTTTTTTGGCATCATTACTCCAGTCACACAATCCTTCAGAAATCCTTTTAACAATCTTATTTTCTACAAAAAAACATTTCTTGTTATAACAACATTTATTATTATTATTATTATTATTATTATTATTATTAATGTTGAAAAGAGCTGAGAACATTTTTTTCAGGTTTTTATGGGGGATAAATTGAAAGAACAGCATTGTTTGTTACATTTGTTACAGTTACATTTATTGGTACATTTATATTATTTACATCAAGCTTTTGAATGGTATAGTAGTGTATATTGTTATTGAAACTTAATAATATTTCACTTGATCATACATTT